>NW_004949216.1:458071-468544 GCF_000317375.1 Microtus ochrogaster | reverse complement strand
GGTTTTTCGAGACAGAGTTTCTCTGTGGCTTTGGAGCCTGTCCTGGAACTAGCTCTGTAGACCAGGCCGGTCTCGAACTCACAGAGATCCGCCTGCCTCTGCCTCCCGAGTGCTGGGATTAAAGGCGTGCGCCACCACTGCCCGGCAAGAATCATTTTAAAATGATATATAGGCCCTGAGAGTGTCACTAGATGGTATTTAACAGCATACTTTAATCCCCAGGTTCAGTACCCATCACCCCTCACCCTTATAGGAATACTGTTTTTTGTTAGTTTGTTTTCAAGTCGGTCGAGTTTGTGCAGGGGCCGTTCTTAATCTTGGATATTGGTCTAATTTTAGTTTCTGAGCTAATGAAACAAGCATGAAATAGGAGATTTATGCTTTGAGCAATTTTTAATAAGGCCATTTTTGTAAACACAAAACCCTTGGCAAATGTTGCTTTGTTGCAATTACATTGTCTTTGAAGAAGTCTACTGAAAATAAGCAGGCTTGTGTAGAGCTGAACCCAGTGCCATTGTCTATCAAGTTGTTGCTGTAGAGACCTGGAAGCCAATTTGGGTGCTAGCCTGCAGTTACCAGAGTGTACAGGTCTCTTCTGTTTATAAATCAGTGGGTGACACAGTCATTGTCCGAGGGCTATTTGTGACAGTTTTCAGGGACTGTCACGTTGGGCCAAGCAGTCTCCTAGGTAGAGAAAGCCTTGAAAGGAATGGTGATGCAATTGAATTGAGGGGTTTGTGGCTTTTCTCTTCTGAGAAGGCCTCGTGTAGCTCAGGCTAGCCTTGAACTCACTACGTAGCTCAACCTAGCTGAGGTTGACCCTTGTTCATCTATTTGTTCTACCACTCCCGATTTTTAAAAATGATTTACTTATTTATTGGTAGTACTAGGCGCTCAGGTTCTTATATATCTAAGCTTGCACTCTGCTCCTGAGCCAAAATGCCAGCCCCTGGATGAGGTTCTTAAAGTGCTTGCTTCAGATAGTTATGTAGTTAAGGTTTTCCCTTCCTGTTTTTTATTGTGAAGCTTTAACTTATTGCACCCTCTGCCCCAGCAAATGTGATATTGTCACTGTTTAGTATTCAGGCACCTGTACTGTCCTGACCGTGGGGTCCTGACAGGATACTTCCTCAGCTGCAGCCACTAAGAGCACCTTCTGTGCCTGTTCACTAAGTTCCCTTTTAAGAGGGCCCTGCCCACCTCCCCCCATCTCTCCCCCACCGTCTCTCTGCCCTTCTGCTGCTCCTGTCCCCAGAGACCAGTCTCCCCCCTCTCTTTTATGTTTCCTTTCCCCTAATAAAAGCCTCTCCACATGAGATGTGTTGCATGGTGTCTTTCTCGCATGGCGCTTTTTTAAAATTAGAACAATCATTGTGTCGTGTCTAGCTAGTTGGCATTTTTGGGCTAATGGGAGAATACCAGGCTGGATGTTGATGATGGAAACCTAACAAGACTTTTTTTCAAGGACACATGTGTGCTGGGTCTGGTTTTTGTTGTTGTTTTGTTTTCTCTTTTAAAACCCATCAACTTGACACAAGCTAGAGTCTTCTGAGAAGAGAGAACCTCAACTAAGAAAAATGTCTCCATTAGATTGGCTGCAAGCAAGTCTGATTAGTGATTGATGGTCTATGTGGGAGGGCACAGGCCACTGTTGGGGGTGCCACTCCTACTCAGGCGATTCTGATAGATATAAGAAAGGTAGCTGAATGTGAGCATGGAGAGTAATGGAGAGTAAGCCATGGCCGCTTTCTTCCAGTCTCTATCTAGTTCCTCCCTCCAGGTGCTGCTTCGACAACCCTCTGTGATAGTCTGTATGTTGAAATAAAGCCCTTTCCCTCCAAGTTGCTTCCGGTCATGGTGTTATCAGAGCAATGGAGAGCAAACGAGGACACAATTGGTACTGGAGAGTAGGTGGTTGCTGTGACCAATGGGGGAAGGTTGTGGACCTTTAGGCTAGAAGAGCATTGAATGGTTGGAGTTCAGTGAACTGTTGTTCTTTTTTTTGTTTGTTTGTTTGTTTGTTTTTTCGAGACAGGGTTTCTCTGTGGCTTTGGAGCCTGTCCTGGAACTAGCTCTGTAGACCAGGCTGGTCTCGAACTCACAGAGATCCACCGGCCTCTGCCACCCGAGTGCTGGGATTAAAGGCGTGCGTCACCATCGCCCGGCAGAACTGTTGTTCTTTAGGAACCTGGAAGGTGATGTTGAGAGAGGTGCAGATGGTGGAGCCTGTCTCCTGAAGGTTCAGAAAGATGTAAAGATGACCGGGGCTGTTTATGGAATCTTCAGTTCCTCTCAAGAATATGGCTGTAAGTGTTGTAGCTCTGAGGAGAAAGATTTCCTGGGAGTTGGGAGCCAAGGAATACCATAAAGTCACACTGCAACAAACCTCACAGAAGGGAAAAACTCCAGAGGGTAGCTGCCCCTGCTCTGGGCAGAGGTAACAGGGAACCGAGTGGAAGGCAGGCTTTTATAGGGTTTCTTGGGGAGGAGCGGGGTTCCGGGGTGGGGGGCTGGTGGGATTTTAAGCTCAGGGATTGGTGGATTTTCCAACCCAGAAGTGAAGATGTGCTTTTTACCCTATATTCCGGTTTTTTTTTGTTTGTTTTTTGTTTTTTTTTACTATTAATAAACAGTCAGGGGTTGCAAAAGGGGGTGGTGTTATCGTTACGTTAGACTGCTTCAGTTGGTTGGAGGGCATCAAAGTACTTGGGCAGAAATTACTTGAAGATGGCTGCCTCGCCAAAGCCCCCACCCTAACGTGGGTGAGCTCACACAAGCATGGCCTGCGGGCAGCTAACAGTTTGGAGAGTTCCCTTTCCAGGTGCCTCAGTTGGTCTAAATCTCCTTCGGGCTGTCAGGCTAGTTTCTGCTGCTTCTGGGCAGCCTGTGAGGTTTCAGTCTTTGCAGTTTTGCCTGTGTGAAAGCCGTCTTCTTCGCAGCTTGGCTTCTCTTGGTCTGAGAGGATCTTCCAGCTCTTGTTTACTCGAGCGGAGAGCGGCCTAGTGAATCTGGTCAGTTTCAGGAGCTGCCTGAAGTTATTTTGAGTTGCTTACCTTCCTGAGTTTGGTGGTTTTGATTGAGACAGGGGTTCTCTGTTTAGTCCTGGATCTGGAACTCCCTCTGTAGACCATGCTGGCCTCTGACTCCGAGATTGCCTGACTCTGCCTCCTGGTTGCTGGGATAAAAGGCGTGTGCCCAGCTTTCACCTTTTTTTTTTTTTTCTTTAAGCTTCCCTGCAGGATTGAATGTTTCAGTCTGGGAGGATATGTTATACAACAGTGAGTTGAGCGGGTAGGAGAGAGATGAAAAAAAGAATCTGGATTGTAGTCCATTGTGGCCGAAGAATCAGCTGTGATTAACAAGACCACAGCCACTGAGGTGAAACCTTTGCTTTACTGGGACAAAGTTGGTGAGCTGGGTTGAAAGATCAGCTGTCGTCAGTGAGACCAGCATCCCTGAGGCGAGGTCTCCGGTGAGGTGTGTAAGGGATCAAGGGAATTAAGGACTTAGGTTTCTTGCAGCGGGAGGTCTTGTAAACATTACTGCTGCTTGAAGGTTCTGTTAGCAGTTGTGTCAGGAACATCCAGAAGGTTGGTGAGCAGGCAGATCTTGACTGTGGTGAATGTGGTAAGACTGGAAGAACCAAACCATTGCCAAGGTGCAATGCCAGGAATGGGTCTCCATGGAGACTCAGCCGACTCAGAGTCAAGTTCCATTTCCAGGAACTCTTTGTTCTCAGCTAAATGGAGTGTGCACAAGTGTATGAAGCCAACTTTAAGTCTGTCTTCTAACAAGCTAGATAACAACTCTTAGGCCTTCCTGGGACTAATGCAAGATAGATACCCTGCAGGTTGAACTGCTCGGGACTGGATGGACTGTGTGTGACAGGCTTGTATGAAGTTATATACCTGGAAAGTAGGGATGCCGTGGTTTACAGGATGTGATTTAGTAACTGAACACTGCCTTCCACCTTTTGGGTTGCATTCTCTTACTTACCAAAGCCTTGCACAACACCGTGTTTCCTTTGGGAAGAATGCATTCTTAGTCCACGGAAAATGAAACTGCTCACTCTGGCAGACCTGTAATTGAACAAAGCTGAAGCTTTCTCCTGGTATCCGCATTCAAGACTAAAGTCTTGACTTTGGAAGCATGAGAGATATTTTTTCCTTAGTCTACTGAAAATCAGTTGGCAGCTTTAGAATTTCCTAGATTAGAGCTTCTTGTCTTTACCTACCATTTTGAGCCTGTTCCCTGAACTAGGGGTGCAATTAGTATTCTGGGTTCTTCACACATCATGTGTTTCAGAGTTCATGGAGACTTCTGGTCACACTTGATGGTGCTGCCTGGGGATCATTCAGAAAGGCAAAACTGCCCCTAATAATTTGGAAATATTAGAGTGTTTTCAGGGACAAGCTTGGGAGCAGTAATGGGGACAGGAGGGCTGCAGGTTAACCATGTGTGACCCTGCCTCAGAATAAAGAGGGCTGTGGATAGAGCACCTGTTTAACATGCGCAAGACTCTGGGCTCCGTTCCTAGTACCATACACACAGATTTTTCATGTTTATTCTTTTTAAAAGTTAATTACATTTTTTTTTTGTTGTGAATCTGTGGGTGGGGTGTGTCATGGCATCCTCAGCTCTGAAGTCTAATATTATTTGAATAGATGGTCTCTTGGGGATTGTTGGCTGTCTGTCAAAAGTGTTTCACACGGGATGACTCCGTCCACATTGTCACATTAACTTGAAAAATATATGCAGAGGTTTTTGCCCTCCAAATCAAAGCATGCACATAGCTTGTCTTAAGAGCCTCTGGCTTCCCACTTCCTGTGGAGCCGATGCCAGGTCCGTGTGCAGCACAGCTACTGTGGCTGGAGCTAAACGACACCACAGGGAAATCAGCTGTAATTAAGTTGACCTGTAAGTAAAGGTGGGGATGCCTGACGGAGCAGCATTGCTTAACTGTCTGGGTCGTTGCTGGGCACCCCACCTAGTCCCTTCTGCTCTACTTGGCATTGTGTCCTCTGGGAGGTGCAGAGCTGAGGGGAAGCTCACATGCATGGGCTTCATTGCTCCCACTGCACCTTGTTTTTTCTTTCCTTTTTCCTTTTCTTTTCCCCCAAATCGTTCATGCCATCTGATCCAGAATCGGCAGTTGGATGTGGAACTTAGTTACTGCCACCAGGTGCTCACAGGAGTCATGCTGTGATGCAGTAATCAGGACCGAGCGAGGAGAGGGCATCAGTCACGCTTGCCTAGTGTGCACAAAGCCTGGAATTCTGTCCTTAGCACCACATCAGCCTGTCAGAGTGGTGCATGTCTGTACACAGCACTGGCAAGGCCGAGACAGGAACATCAGAAATCCAAGATCAGGTTGAGCCAGCCTGTACTACATGAGTCTCTGTGTCAAAAAACAAAAAGTCTTTTTCCTTAGCTCCAGCAGCGTCAGTTCTGACTGCATAAGGTGGTTGGTTCTGTGGGGTCAGAGCTTTGATTTATCCGGATGGCACAAGCCAAATGATGTAGCACATTGGTTTGTCTCTCTTGATGCTTTCTGCTGTTTCCTTATTTATTAGGTTCAGGGTCTGGGTTCTGGCAGCCCTAAAAAGCCAGCCTTGACCACCTGTTCTCAGTAAGCGAGTTAAACAAATGAGTCCTAGTGAAAACTAGAAAAAGAAATTTATTCAGTGGGGCCACATTGAGAAGGGGAATAAACAAAGAGATCCATGTGCCCTGCCCCCCAGTCCATGTTCTAGAGTTTTGATTTTTTTTTTTTTCGAGACAGGGTTTCTCTGTAGCTTTTGGTTCCTGTCCTGGAACTAGCTCTTGTAGACCAGGCTGGCCTCGAACTCACAGAGATCCACCTGCCTCTGCCTCCTGAGTGCTGGGATTAAAGGCGTGCGCCACCACCGCCCGGCTTAGAGTTTTGATGTAAAATTTAGGTGTAATTGGGGTCCAAGTTTGATACAGAAGCACACACCTTTTATCCCAGCACTCTGAAGGCAGAATCCGGTACTCTGTGAGTTCCAGACCAGCTTGTTCTACTTAGCAAGTTCTACTAGGCCAGCCAGGGCTTCATGAGACCAGGCCCAAGGTATGCTTAGCTAAGCAAGACTGGTTGAGGTCTGGTCACTAACGCTATCATTCTCTGTGAAGGCACAAGACATCCCAAGACCAAATTCTCAGCACAAATGAGATTTGCCCCAGAGGAGACAGAGACAGGAGATAGAGGATGAGGGAGAGGGACAAGAGAGACAAGGGTGTTTTTCGTGTGTGTGTGTGTGTGTGTGTGTGTGTGTGTGTGTGTGTGGCGGTGGGGGGGAGGGCGTGGCCCATTGACAGTTGGCAGTTTTATAAAGGTAAACGGGATACTCGGTGTTAGGATGAGGCCTTAAATTTTATTGGGCATGCTAATTAGGGCAAGCCAAAGGGAATTTTTGATAGCTGAACTTTAATAGATGGATTTTGGTAGTCAGCCTCTGGCGGAAGAAGAGGCCAAATAAGGAAGCAGACCTTGGTAGCTAGCTTCAGGAATGTAATCTGTTTTTAGCCAGGCAGAGGGAATGGAGGAGAAGGGCCAGGCCTGCCAGAGCCATTTTGCCGTGCCTGGGCTGGCAGAGAATCCCTTCAGTCTAGGCTCCAGTTTCTCCCAAAACGCAGTGCAGTTCCCAGAAAGTTCCTCCTCTGGCTGGCCTCAGACTTCAGTCTCTCCCTTTTCTCAACATGGAATTTCTGGGGAAATCCCAGTTTCTTGGAGTGCATAGTCTGATAGCCAAAAGGAGGGGCTCAGTGTCTCTTTAGAATACTTTTTCGTTTCTACCAAAATGGTAACACTCCCCGTGGTGAAGTCGGGGTGCCTGGGCATCATTAGATGCTGGATGCCAAGATGCCCTAGTCGGGTGCTTAGACCAGGATGGACTCCTAGGGTCCCTTTTGTTCAGCTTCACTTGTATTTCCATCGGGTTGTTAAACAGGTGCCTGTTGTGTTTCCCTGGGGCTGAGAAGCTTGGTGCTAGGGAGTTCTCCAAAGGGCCTCCAGAGTGGCAGGAAAGCCCAGCTCCAGTTAGAAACTAGAACTGAAAGACCTGTAAGCTCGCTGGGCACCAGAGCAGCGGACAGGCGGATAGGCACAGGCACCGTCTCTGCAGAGGGCTGTGCCGACAGCTGCAGGAACTGCTCTTTCTCCTTATTCTTAATCTAGTTCACATTTTATTTTTAAAAAATTTTTAAAGATTTTTTTTATGATTTATGTAACTTTATCTTATGTGCATTGGTGTGAAGGTGTCAGATCCCCTGGAACTGGATTTAGAGACAGTTGTGAGCTGCCATGTGGGTGCTGGGAATCGAACCCAGCCTCTCTGGAAGAGCAGTCAGTCTCTCAACCGCTGTGCCATCTCCCCAGCCCCAAGTTCACCTTTTAAATAATAAATAAAATGTGGTTAACTTGTAAGGAAGGGCAGATGATCCTAAGGAAAGTAGAAGTCCCGGGGGTGTAGCTCAGCGGTGGTTCACCTGCCTAATCCCTTCCACTCACTGCCCCTCCCCACAGAGAGCACCTGGTTTCTGTGACTTTTCCTTTGTGAAGACCTCAGCACCCCAGTCCCTATTTTTTTTAGAATTTTCTATTCCTCTTATTATTATTCTGAGCAAACAGTTTTGACTGAAAATAAGTAAAAATCATATTTTTATTATCTTAGTTTGGGACAGTTCTTTCTGTTATGTAGCTCTGGCTGTCCTGGAACTAGGCTGGCCTCAGACTCAGAGCGATCCACTTGCCTCTGCTTCCCAGATGCTGAGATTAAAGACATGTGTCACCATGCCCAGCATAATAATACTATTTGAAGAATCTTAAATTTTTTTTTTTTTACTATCCTTAATGTGTTATCTGGCAAATCTTTAGGAGTCAGGGTCTCTGTAACCTAGACTAGCCTTTGACTGCAGCTGAGGATAGCCCTGAACTTCTGACCATCCTGCCATCGCTGCCCACATCAGTTTTAGGCAGTGCTAGGGAGCTAACCCCAGGCTTCCTGCATACTAGACAAGTGATCTCTCGATTGAACCTCATTCTCACCCCATTGTTTCCCTAGTTTTAGGTTGTAATATACTTTATTATTTATGATCTTGAGATAATTAGGTTAACATTATCCTTCATTGTGTTCAACATAGAACATTTTGTTTCACAAGTCTAAGGTAGTCAGAATTCTTTAAATCTATTTTTTTAATTTATTTATTTATTTATTATGTGTACAGCATTCCTTCCATGTGTGCCCGCAAGCCAGAAGGGGGCGCCAGGTCTCATAATAGAATGCTATGAGCCACCATGTGGTTGCTGGGAATTGAACTCAGGACCTCTGGAAGAGCAGTCAGTGCTCTTAACCACTGAGCCATCTCTCCAGCCCCAGAATTCTTTAATTTCTATTTATTTAAGATTTGTTTATTACATATACAATGTTCTGCCTGAGTGTATGCTTACGAGCCAGAAGAGGGCACCAAATCTCATTACATATGGTTGTGAGCCTCCATGTGGTTCCTGAGAATTGAACTCAGGACCTCTGGAAGAATAGCCAGTGGTTTTCTTGTTTGTTTGTTTGTTTTTGGTTTTTAGAGACAGAGTTTCTCTGTGTAAGACAACCCTGGCTGTCCTGGAAATCACTTTGTAGACCAGGCTGGCCTCGAACTCACTGAGGTCCACCTGCCTCTGCCTCCCTGCTTCTTATAAAGGGGTTCAGTTTCCTAATCTGTGAGGTGCAGCCCCGTGTAGAGCTGGGTGGCTGAATGTTCAGGTAGCTAAAAAATGGTAATAGTAAAAAACTTCTAAAGCGTACAGTGAGCAAATACTCATTCAGAATCAAACCAGAGTGGCCGTGAGGTGTCCCTGGCAGCCCTTGCTGGTGGTGTTGCCTGGGCAGCCTCACTGCACCCTTTAGCGGTTTCCGCTGTGCCTGTCTCTGTGCAGCTTTAACCAGCGCTCCCTGGGACACCTCTCAGATTGCACAGTTTGCTGCACATAAGTTCTCTTCTCTCACAGACATTCAGTTTAATAATCGAAGGCAGAGACTTTGGTCATCCTTCCCGCTGCCACCTCAGCATGTATGTGTCAGATAGTCTATCTTTGGGTTGTGTTATGGTAAAATATTTGATTTTAAAAATTGCTGACTTGAGTCTGTTAGACAAACTAAAATGTTCGAATGAGTTTTGCATTGAGATTGGGACAGAATTGAGCCAGTTTCTGAAATGACTTTATAAACGTATCTATGACATTTTGTACTGTATGTTTATGTAAAAGTTGCATGTGTTCTCAAGCACTGATGATTGTAAAGTCAAAATGTTGAATTCTGAAAAAATCTTGAAGATGCTTTGTGTCCTGCATTATCAGATATTCGCCCCGAAATTCATTCTTTGTGTGAAAACAAGCAGCACGTCCATCTAACTGGCCACTTCGGTTTAGCCTTTAGTGGTAAAGTTCACATGTATGACAAAGAAGTGCTTAAAAATAATTTTTCTCGTGATTTACATGCCTATTTCATACACCCGTGTTTTACCTAGGTTAATATAAAAAATTCCATGGGCAAAGTGGTCTTCGGCAAAAAAAAAAAAAAAAAAAAAAAAAACAAACACACAAAAAAACAACTTTAAGAAGGCCTTCAGTGAAGTATGTTGAAAATATTCCTTAGGGCAAATTTTCCCTTTGAAATCAGGTAAATATAGAGGTAAATCCCCTCTGATGAAATTACTTAAATAGAAAGATAAGAATGTTAAAGTTCCTGGCTCATAACCATAGATAAGCATCCATCTGGCTAACGTGCCTGTGTGTGACTTCTCTCTGGGTCAGCTCTGCCCACTGTGCCTCCTGGATATGCATGGGACCTGCTCTCTGACCACACTGAGTCAGTTGTAGTCAGACTTTTATTACTGTGATTAATACCATGGCCAGAAGCAACTTGGGAAGGAAAGGGTTTATTTTAGCTGAAAACTCTCAGTTCAAATTTTATCACTAAGAGAAGTCAGGGGAGGAACCTGAAGCCAGAGACCATGGAGGAGCTCTGCTTATTGGCTTGTTGTTATGACTTACGCAGCCTGCTTTCTTATACAACTGAGGACCATCTGCCTAGGGATGGCATCACCCACACCGAGGTGGGCCTTCTGCATCAGTCTACCACAGGCCAGTATGATGAAGGCAGCTCCTCAGTGGAGATTCTCTTTTTTAACATCCATTTCTGAAAAATCTTGAGTAGAGGGAGTTTGATAACACCCTCACTCTTGGCTATGGTCATACTCAGAGATCAGGTTCTCTTTGGGCAGACTCTGATATCTCTTGTATAAGATTGTTATTCTTGGGATTAGTACCACTCAACTGGTACTTCATAGCCAGGAACTTGATGGGAGGGACTGCGTGGTAACCAGCTCCCCAAAATAATAGTCTTCCTAGGCTGACTCTCTCTCTCTCTCTCTCTCTCTCTCTCTCTCTCTCTCTCT
>NW_004949216.1:447050-457581 GCF_000317375.1 Microtus ochrogaster | reverse complement strand
TTCTCTGTGGTTTTTGGAGCCTGTCCTGGAACTAGCTCTTGTAGACCAGGCTGGTCT
Organism: Microtus ochrogaster; assembly: GCF_000317375.1. NCBI lineage: Eukaryota > Metazoa > Chordata > Mammalia > Rodentia > Cricetidae > Microtus > Microtus ochrogaster. The sequence goes on along the minus strand of NW_004949216.1, from coordinate 457,524 downwards.
CGAACTCACAGAGATCCGCCTGCCTCTGCCTCCCGAGTGCTGGTTTTATGTGGTGCTAGGGATCAAATTCGGGCTTTGTGCCTAGACAGTGTATCACTGAACCGCATCTCCAGCTGAAACTAGAATATGAACTGGAATTTTTCACATAGAGAGCGTGTGAGACATGCCTGGCAGACCTGCCCCCCCCCCCAGTGAAGTTTCAGGGCCCCTCGTTTTAAAGGATAGTCATCGTTTTCTCTCTCTGGGTCAGTCAGTGGGCATATACAGGAGTCACACAAGGCTGAAAGGATTTTATCTTTAATTTAAAAAATAGTGTGTGCGCGCGCACGTGTGTGCACATGACCTGTGGGAGGTCAGAGGATAACTTTGTAGGCCTTTCCACCATTATGGGGGTTTTGGGCATTAAACTCTGGTCATTGGGCTTGAATCTTTGAGGGGTAAGCACCTTTACCTGCTAAGCTTCTTAACACCTATTTATTGAGAGAGACTCTCAACTTAGGTTGGCCTTGAGTTTTCTTTAGGTGAGACTGACCTTGAACTCTTGATTTTTTTCCTTCTACCTCCATCTTCCAAATGAGAGGAGCCCAACTCCAGCAGGCTAAACTCACTGTGCTTCTTTACAGTTTATTGCGGAGCCTTTCTGCAGGCCTGTCTGGTCCAAGCGGTGGCGCTCAGCTTTGTGAGTCGCACAGCGCCCCCTCGTGGTAGTGTCGGCGGCGGGCGACGGGTGGGAGGCAGGGGAGGCGGTGGTGGGCGGGAATCCCGAGCCTGTGGCGGAGGCTGTAGGCCTGGCTCCAAATCCTTCATCACGCGTGCCTGGATTGTGCGAGATGGCGGGTTTTGAACTGTTCCTGTGTACCTTGAGCTAACTGAGTCGCGCATTTTGCAAGACAACTGGCCACACGCTCCTGTTTGTCTGGTCGCCTCCTTTACTGGACAGCTGGCCCTAATTGCGTATGCTTGTGGGCCAGGTCTCTCTTTTTGCAGGGCATTTGACCCTTAGTCGCGCGTACCCGTGGGCTGGGCCCTTTTGCAGGACACTGGCCCCTGGCCACCCCGGGGACGTCCCAGAGTTTGGACTTCCGGGGTTGGCTCCCAGTCTGCTGCTTGTCACCCGCCAGGGCGTCGCCGTGCCAGTGCATGGGCGAGGCCCTTTAAACTTCACTGTTTTTTAAACTTCGGGGGTGTGGTCGCCCTTGCATTCTTTTTCCCGTGGCCGGTCATCCCCGGACCCGCCAGGTCCTTCTCTTGGCCTGCCTTCCAGATGCTTTGGAGTCATGAGCCGGGAGGGCCCGGGGACCCCTTGGGTGGCCGAGGTGATCCGAGGTGAGTGCTCAGGGCAGGGTAGGGTTCGGGCTGGCTAGAGGAGCGATCTGCTGCCCCAGAGTCCCAACTGGCCTCCCCTCTGGGGCTAGTGGCTTTGGGGCTAACCGACACCTTAGTGTGCTTATGACCTCTGTGCCCTACACCCTCTCCACCCACGCTTGGAAGCTACTGAAATCCCAGGCACTGAGCGCCGCGGATCAAAGGTCATTTGTGGTTAGAAAGGACTAAGCCCCGTCACTCGTTTGAATGCAGTTGCTGGGAGTTTGTAGTTGCGTTTACTAGGACATATGTGCAGCGGCTCTAAGAGTGGAGGTGCAAATGGAAAAGAAAAGTTTAAATTGCTGTTTGGGGAAAAGCATGTGCCAGCTTGTGTTGTTTCTTATCCCTAATAAGCTGGTTGAAAATAGTATATATATTTCAAAGGCTGTCCTTGATTTTTGCCATGTTTTGAGTGTAGGCATCTAATTACTGTTAGATAGTGCCCTTTTCTGGGGGTTGGGGGTAAGGGTGGAGCCTTTGGGTTTTAACGCCCTTCTTGCTGAACTCCACGGCATTCTGCACTCATGCAACAGATGCCATCCCAGTCTGGCCTCCCACTGCTTCAGTTTTAACAGTAACTGTAAGAAACTCAAAGCCACGATTCCAGAATTTTAAAAAAAAATACACATCTGTGCAAAGAATTGGGTAAACACACCTTGTGTTGTATTGGTATAATCAGCAATATTGAAAAATTCTTTGTTTCTACTTTTAAAAGGTTTGTTTCCTGCTGCATGCCTTTTCAGGATGTCCTCATAAACCTGATGCTTGGCTGCAGGTTAGCCTTCAAGTGCATGTTGTATTTCCCAAGATTCCTTAGTCTAGTTACTTCAGAAGGCAAAACAGTATCTCTGCAACCACTGTAGGAACTGACAGATTAAGACATTCCTTCTTTAAAAACGTTTGCTTATTTATTGTTATTCACCAAAAGAGACTGTTTAGAAATTTTTCATTGTCACCTTTTCCATCACCACGGAGTGGGGGTGGGTTCACACTAACTAGAAAATTAAACCTTGTTATCTTTCCCATCTGAAATGTGGGGTGGGCATGGACACACAAAATCAATTTAGAAAAAAAAAAAACAACTTCCATCTTTTAATTCATCAGAAAAGAATTGGGTCTTGACTTGGGACACTTTTAAGAGCACGAAGGAAGGAACATTGCAATTTTTCCGTTTCAGATCGCCTTTGTTTTGCCATTCTCTACAGCAGACCAAAGAGTGCGTCGAACGAGCATTATTTCAGCATAGATAATGAACTTGAGTATGAGAAGTAAGTATTGCCCCTTGAAAGACGGAAACTTTCAAACTGTGTTCTGAGGAATCTCCTGATGTGAGCACAGAGGACAGAGCCTCGGGGACTCCTATATCTGATGTTCACTTACAGCTGGGTGCTGTTTCAAATCTTGGTAATAAAATAGATCTTTGAGAACTTCCACTTATACACTGAGATTTGATACTGCCGTAGTTTGCACCGCAGAGCTGTGTGAAATATGAATATGTAAGATACTGGGTTTGCTAATGGAAAATGTGTGCAAGAACAGTTTTCATAATTGAGGTTAGAGTTAGTCAGCACCTCTGGGGTGTGTGTTGGGGAGGGGCTGCAAGGCCTGGTGCATGCTAGCTGAGCTTTCTCCACCAATGAGGTGCAACTCTACCCCACGCATTGCCTATTTAAACAGGTGTTGGTTACCAGAATATTCCTTCTGTTAGCATTAGTAGGACAGGGCCTTAGAGTTGATTTGGGTTGGTGGAGGCCCTCTTGCCGTAGCTTGTTTTTAGCAGCTTGTTTTTACGTTCACAACAGCTAATTCATACTTGTTTCTGTCCATTTTTTTAAAGCTTCTACGCGGATTTTGGACCGCTCAATCTGGCAATGGTTTACAGATATTGTTGCAAGATAAATAAGAAGCTCAAGGTAAATCTTTTAAGTCAAGGTTGACTGAGGTGATCACTCAGCAGCATTTTAGAGTAAAGCAGAGGAGACTCGGCTCTTTTTTTTTTTTTGGTTTTTCGAGACAGGGTTTCTCTGTGGCTTTGGAGCCTGTCCTGGAACTAGCTCTGTAGACCAGGCTGGTCTCGAACTCACAGAGATCCGCCTGCCTCTGCCTCCCGAGTGCTGGGATTAAAGGCGTGCCCCACCATCGCCCCGCTACTCGGCTCCTTTTTAAAAAAAGTGTTTAAAAAATTCAAAATTTGAAGGAACGCTTCCTCTTACAAAACCAAAACAGTTTCAGACCAGGTGTGCTGGTGCACATGCTGGACATATGAGCATTCGGGTGGGGGGGTCCCAAGTTCAAGGCAAGCCTGTGCTAGACAGAAAGATCTTATCTTTAAAAAACATAAAGGACTTACCAAGAAACGAGTTTTCTACTGAAGTGTGTCTTAAGGACATACTAAACGGTTTAGCAGTGTGGTAGAATGCATCTTGTAATCTCATACTCTGGGGGATTGCTGTGAGTTCACTGGTATATAGTCACTGTATGAGACTGTATAGCCTGACCTGCCTTGTGAGAGTCTATCTCATAAAAAGGTCTTGTGTCTCATTGTAGTAGTATTTAGAGTGTATACTTTATTTTTATTAAGTAATAATAATAAAATGATTTTTTTTCTAAACAACTACTGCATGCATTTTTTTTTCCTAGAGTTTTTTCTGGGTTTTGAGACATACTTATGTGTAACCCAGACTGGTCTAGCAGTGTCTGCATCCCCTCGTGGATGCTAACACACGTAACTCGGTTCCTAGAATAGGCTATGCTTGGGTTATTTTGATTCTGGTTTGGGTTTAGGATCCTCCGTGAAAGGCAGTTAGTTAACTAGGTCCCTTTTTGTCTGACCTAATGGGAGCTGAAGCTAGGACAAGAGAAGAATTTCCCTTGCTTTGGCCATCATTCTTCCCACCTTCCCCTCAAAGTGAAGCTGATGCACGGCCGGGAAAGCAGACCCTGGTTTCTCTCTCTGAGCTGGAAACTTGTGGACTGTGGCATGGGTTGCTCCTCAAATTGGATCCTTTACACATCTAACCGGGAAGGGAGAGAAACAAAGGTCATTGACCTTTCCTCAGCTGCCTCCCTGAGAGCACACAGTGTGAACACAAACCCCATTCCTTCATTTAAAAAGTTTGAATTACTGATCAGACACTTCAGGAGTACCTAGCTGGGCTTGATGGTGCACGCTTTGATCTTAGTACATGGGAGGCAAGAGGCAGGTTGATCTCTGTGAGTTTGTGACCAGTAAAATCGACATAGAGTGAGCTTCAGGACTACATAGTGAGGCTGTGTCTCAAATTTTAAAAAAGTAACTAGTCATTATAAACTGTCAAGTAGAAAATACTGAATTTATTAGCAGTAATTAAAAACAAAAACTTATCAATGGGTTATTTACCATAGAACAATGCAAAACAAAAAACATTTATTTTTGCTTAATATCGTTACAAGTTTGAGCAAAGGAGACATTTCTCCTCCTGAGCATCAACTGTATTCACTACACATTCAGACACAAGAGTAGATTTCTTCCCAGGCTCTCTTAAATAGCAAAGTAAACATCTGTGGCCTTCTTTCTTTGGGTCCCTCTCCCCTTTTCCACTTGTCACAGCCAGTCTTTTGTTCCCACAGGACAAAATATAATCCCCTCTCCTCCCAGCTATTGTCATTGGCTTTAGTTTTGAAAGAGTAAGTCTGCGTGTGTGCACCTGTGCACACACCTTCATGCCTAGCCTGTTGGAGACTTATTGTGTCCACCAGAAATGAGTGCATTCCTTTCTAATGACTTGCTAGAAGCCCTGAAAAGTTGAGCACCAGCCTGTCTGAAAACTCACTGGCTGTTTAGCTGGTGTGATTCAGAGAGTCCTAGATGAGTCGGGTGCCTGTGCTGCCAACGACTGACTGGGTTTTGGTTTTGGTTTTAGTAGATTTAGGTTCCTAAGTTCATGTAAATCACTAGGGGAGAAAATAGCACACATGAACAGCAGAGGCACTGGAACAGGCAGACGGGCAGGGCTTTCCAGCTGAGCTAAGCCCCTCTCTGTTCTAGCCTTGGTACATCTCACGTTCGTGAAGTGCCCCTGGGGACTTGCTGGGCGATGATGACTTCCTTTTCTTTTTAACTTTCTGTCGAAGTGTAACATGCATAGAGAAACATACACAGATCCCCAGTGTACACTTAGTTTTCATAAATTGAGAAGAGGCCTTTCAGCTGCTGGCTCATGAATTGTCTTTGTTCTGCATATCCTTTTAATTTACTGTCTTTAAGACTAGAGATTAATTTTTTTCAAAAAAATTTTTTTTTTTTTTTTTTTTTTTTACTTTATGAGTATTTTTCGTGTGTGTGTATGCAGTGCCCTCGGATTTCAGAGGAGTACATTGGATCTCCTGGGACTGGAATTAACAGACAGACATGAGCTGCCATGTGGGTGCTGGGAATCAAACCCAGGTCTTTTTCAAAAGCAGCAAGACAGGCAGATCTCTGTGAGTTAGAGGTCAGCCTGGTCTACAGAGCTAGTTCCAGGACAGGCCCCAAAGCTACAGTGAAACCCTGTCTCGAAAAACCAAAAATCAAACCAAAACAAACAACAACAAAAAAGAGTTCTCGGCTTTATTCCCAGCTTTCTGAAATGACCGGGAGGTTGGCCTGTCCTGTAGGCAGTCCCTGTCTGTAGACAGTTTCCTTTCTCCCTTTTAAGTCATTCTAAATGTCACCGCAGGTCTCATGGGAAGGCACCTGAGATTTCAGGGCATCGGGGTTCTTCTGGGAGGTTCTGATATCTAGATTACTTCTGCGTGTGAGATGTAGAATTTAGGAAGCTTGAAGTGGTCAAGAGAAAACTAACAGCAGTTTGTTTTGGTGCAGTCCATTACGATGCTGAGGAAGAGAATTATCCACTTCACTGGCACCGATCAGAGAAAACAAGCGAATGCTGCCTTCCTTGTTGGGTGTTATATGGTAAGTGTCAGCGGGCCGAAGGTCGGTCAGTGTGTGCAGCTGTGCTGCGTTACAGTCGGGGTGGGTATTTTGAAACTACTCTTTGCTAAGGTACTGTCTTGGTTTGTTTCCAGAGGGGATGTGTTTGTTTGCTTTTTGAAAACCGCTCACTCAGGGAGACTTTGCTCATGCTGCTGGGGACTACATGAGTCTCTGTCTACCAGTTTTACTGTGAACTTAGAATGTGAAAACAAAATTTTATTAAAGATTTTTTTGACTGATTACTATGAAAAAGTTGATATCTTTTAGCTTTTAAGGTTAGTGAATAATGTTCCATAGCTGCTTTTATTAATCCATGATCCATTTAGAGATTTGTAAAGTCATTTTATTGGGGTCAGTTCCAATGTAGAGTGTGTGTTTGTGTGTGTGTGTGTGTGTGTGTGTGTGTGTTAGTCGATGGCTTTCAGGATTGTTTCTTTCTACCTTGTGGGTTTCAGGTTGTCAAGCTTGGTAGCAATCACCCTTACATGCTGAGCCATCTCTCCAAATACCTCTGCCCCCTTTAAAGACTTGTTTATTTGTGTGGACATTTCTCTGTGAATATATGAGCTTGTGTGTGTAGCTTCGTGCACACTGGATGCTCGCGCGGGGGGGGGGGGTTTAGATCTGGAGTTAGATCAGGCATTTTGCATACACACACACACTCTCATTCACACACGCTGTGTGTTAACTGATTTGAAATGAGGTCATGATTGTGCAGCAAGAGCTCTTAACCACTGAACTATTGCTCCTGCTTTGATAGGTTTATATGCTTGCATGTAGAAGGAGACTGTACAGAAACCATATTAATTACAACAGTTTGTCCAATAGCTTAGGCATATTCCTAGCTAGCTCTTACATCTTAAATTAACCCATTTCTATTAATTTGTGTATCTCCACGAGGCTGTGGCCTACTGATAAGGTTTGGGGTCTTTCTTCTTTGGCAGCTACATGGTGTCTCTTTGATTGCGCTTAATCTCTCTAAGTATCTTTATTCAGATTTCCTGCCTGGCTTTACTCTGCTAAGCCAATGGCTGAAAGGACTTTATCAACCAATAAAAGTACCAACTACAAAGAAGGACATCCCACATTATTTGCATTTGTGATGTTGACCCCAGGCCCTTTTCTCAGGCTAGGTATCTCTTTTTCACTGGGCTGGATCCCCAACACAAGTCTTATACCACCCCATACTCATTTACAATTTTCTGTCATACAGTTTGGTAATCTGGTTTACAAAGACTGAGTCAAAAAACTTGGTGGATGGGGCTGGAGAGATGGCTCAGTGGTTAAGAGCATTGCCTGCTCTTCCAAAGGTCCTGAGTTCAATTCCCAGCAACCACATGGTGGCTCACAACCATCTGTAATGAGGTCTGGTGCCCTCTTCTAACCCACAGACATACACACAGACAGAATATTGTATACATAATAAATAAATATTTAAAAAAAAACTTGGAGTTAGTTGAAGGTGCACCTCAAAATTTGATTTTTTGTTTGTTTGTTTTAGAGACTGGATTTCTTTGTAGCTTTAGAGCCTGTCCTGGAACTAGCTCTTGTAAACGAGGCTGGCCTCAAACTCACAAAGCTAGAAATACGCCTAAGCTATTGGCCAAACAATATTGCAAATAATATAGTTTCTGAGTAATTATTTCAGCTCTGGGCAGCTGGGTACGAATAAACAGTCACCGCCAACAGCTCATGCACATCAATTCTATGTATGTATGTATTCATTCATTCAATCATTCATTCATTTTGGTTTTTTGAGACAGGGTTTCTCTGTGTAGCTTTGGTGCCTGTCCTGGAACTAGCTTTTGTGGGTAGACCAGGCTGGTCTTAAACTCACAGAGCTCCTCCCGCCTTTGCCTCCCAAGTGCTGGGATTAAAGGTGTGTACCACCGTCTGACTTTTTAAAAATTTTATTTATATACATTGGTGTTTTGCCTACATGTATGTCTGGGTAAGGGTGTTGGGTCCTCTGGAACTGGAGTTACAGACAGCTGTAAGCTGTCTATGTAGGTGTTGGGAATTGAATTCGGCGCTTCTGGTAGAGCAGTCAGTGCTCTTAACCACTGAGCCTTCTCTCCAGCCCCACACATGACTTCTTAACCAGGGTTACCCCTCGATCGATTTCTTGTCCATTGTCAGATAAAGCACTGGTGGCCATGTTGTATGGAGCCAGCTGCTGTAATTTTAGAGTGGAAAATTTCTCAGAAAATGATTGAGGATATGGTGGAATCTTAGGGTTAAAACCAGAAAGTACTGGATAATTTTATAAACATGAAGTTGTTCTTGCTGTAGTGTTTTTGTTGTTGTTTTGTTTGATTTGGTTTGGTTTTAGTTTTTTGAGAGAATTTCTTTGTGTAGCCTGGCTGTCTTGAAACTCATTTTGTAGACCAGGCTGGCCTTGAACTCAGATTCTCTCCTGTCCACGCCTGGTATTAAAGGTGTAAACCACCACACCCAGCTCATTCTTGCTGTTTTATTCGTTGGTTCTTTGGATTAAACTTAGGGCCGTCAGTATCTAAGGTGTTCTACCATAAAGCTGTGTACCTAGCCCATGACTGGTGTTTTTCAACAGTGAAAAAGATAACTTCTTGTATATATGGACAGTGTCTTGACTCTTGACTTAGCTAGTGGTTGTATTTGGGCACACTGAGGCTTAGTTTATTTTTGTTTTCATAGTTAATATATCTGGATTTAGAATTCTGCTGAGAGGTTTACCCTTGCACATCAATGCCGATTCCATGGTAAAGAATTTGCCGGGAAAGCTGGACAGATTTAAATATTCACCAAGGAGTTTATTTCTCTGCTCACATAGAAGCCAGTTCCTGGGAGGGATTAGTGAATGGCCATGACAGGTGCCTTTGAGGCCATAGTGGGTGGTCAAATGGGGGAGCTTGGTGGGGAAACAAGAGAAAGATTTCCAAGAAAAGAAAGTTGTTCATAGTTGGAAAGAGTGTTGATAAGGGCACTTGAGAAGATAAAACACCTAAGTCATCAAGGCCTCTTTTGCTTAAAGTCAATTTAGTTATCTGGTTAAAGTATTGTAGAGTTGAGCGCTAACCCCTATGAATTGAAGTTTTGGTAACTTCTTCTAGAGTTGTTGAAATTTGGAGGTAGGAAAGCTTGAGCAGTAATGTTGAAACAAAACCAAAAATGAGGATAGAATTTTCCAGCTCAGTGGTAGATTGAACACTTGGCTTAGCATGCAAGGGGCCCTGAGCTCCACCCCCAGTACTACAGGGGAAAAAAATCAACAACTAACAAAAAGAAACAGAACAAAGAAAAACTGGGAAGATGGAGCAGTGGATAAAACTGCTTACTGTGTGAGTGTGAGGATCTTCAGTACCCATGTGAAAAAACCTAGCAGAGCTGCATGAGTCTGTAGTGTGCCGATAGGCAGCCCTAACTCTGAGGAGACAAATGAGCTTTCAGTTTAGTAAGAGACCTTGTCTCAAGGGAGTAAGTTAGCAATACAGGAGGACACGTGATGTCTTCCTCTGGCCTCTGCATATATGTGCACATGTGTGTACCCACACTCTCATGTGGATAATGCACACATTTGTACACATAGGCATGTACAGAGGCACATATATATGTATACATAAACACATGCTTGCACATGCACACACATGCATGCATACACACACACATATATACATACACATATCTATTTAATTGCTGGTTGTGCAAATAAAATATTTTTAGGCCAAACAGTGTTGGTATACTCCATTAATCTCAGCATTTGGGAGACAGAGGAAGGTAGATCTCTCAAGTTTAAGGCCAGCCAGGGCTACACAAAGAAACCCTGTCTAAAAATCAAAACAAACAAACATATATATGTGTGTGTGTGTGTGTGTGTGTGTGTGTGTGTGTGTGTTACAAAACAATTTTATTAACAGTTTTAAAGTTATTAAACAAGGGTTAGTGGGTTTTGAACGTATTTGCTCAACATTTTACAAAATGTCTGTCAATTTCAAATTTTTTTAATAAAAGATTTATGTATGTATATAGATTTTTTCCTGCAGGTATGTTTGTGCTCCATGTATTTGTCTGGGACCTTCAGAGGTCAGAAGAGGGTATTCGGGTCCTTTGGAAGAGCAACAAGCTTTCTTAACCACTGAGTCACCTTCTCCGCCCCCGAGCTTCCCTTAACAC
>NW_004949216.1:421068-446950 GCF_000317375.1 Microtus ochrogaster | reverse complement strand
CGCACACACTTAATTTGGGATTGAACGTAGGACTTAATGCCTGCTGGTTAAGTGCTCCACTGAGCTACATTTATCTTAATTTGTGTGTGTATGTGCTTGTGCACACCATGGAACACATTTGGAGGTCAGAGAACAACATCTAGAAGTCAGTTCTCTTTCACCTTGCGGGGCCCAGGGATCAAGCTGAGATTGTCAGCCTTGGTGGCAAACTCCTTCACCTACTGATCTGTCTTGCTGCCTTGAAATCTGCTTTTTAAATTAAAAACAGTTGCTATTCTGTCTTACTGGTTCTTACCTTCTAGGTTACACATACTTCTGAGGGCAAGGCTTTTTTGTTTGTTGACTTTTCAATACAGGGTTTCATTGTGTCATGTAACTCTGACTGTTCTGGATCTCGCTGTGTAGACCAGGCTGGCCTTGAACTCTCAGAGATCCACTCGCCACTGCCTCCCAGGTACTGGGATTAAAGACCAGGGCCACCACCTCCCAGCTGACTGGAACATTTTCCTCTATAAATAAATAGAATTAATTCAAAAGCTCCTAGTGTAGACTCCATGACACAGCAGACTCCTTACCGTATAGCTTGCAAGTTTGCTTTCCTCCATGGTTAATAAATTACTCTGGAAGAACTAATTCTGGTAACTTGTAGGTTCCCTAGTAAATATTTGTCACTGTATGTTTTTTAAATGGTTCTTACAGTCTTTAGAATGGCTTACTTATAAGCATTCATATGGAAAATTATGGTCCTAATTAATTCCTGAGAATATATTAGCTCAGCAGTCTGTGAGTAGAATCCCAGTGTGAGATTGCCTTAACAGTCAAGCTGAGAACTTCAGGACTTTATTTAGTGGTGGACTTTTGGACCTCTGCTGCACTTTTAAAGTGATTTCATTATTTTGGACTCTCAGTAGCCAGTTAAGGTGGCTCCAGGGCAGAGGGACTGGACAGGATAGGAGGAGGCTGAAGGTCAGATTACAGTTCAACCTGCCCTACAGATGGGGCAATGGAAACCATAGGGGTAGAACCAGGTGGGATGGTAACAGGCTCTGTAAACACTCCGGGGTAAACCTTGGATGTTAAAGGCTGTAAACATAGCAAGCAGCCAGGCCCACAGGCAGACGCTGCACACACAGCATCTCCGCTGTACAGGGTGGAGGCAGATGCTGCTCCTAGCTCATGAGGCTTACTTCTCTGTCCACTCGGGTCAGCGCCCCTGAGACCCTGCGGCCCCTGGGATATCAGCTGAGTGATATTAACTGACTCTTTGAGCATGTGTGATTCTTGTTTGCAAATCTGTTGCTCTTATCTTTTCAGTCCTGCTTTTAGACAGGGTGGTTTCTTGTGTATAAATTAGGGTCGGGCAGTGGTCTCTTATCAGCAACAAGCAGAGTGACCCCAAATGAGCAGTTAATGCCACCTTTGGAGAAGAGCAGCCGTCCAGGGTTATGTAACTAACAATATTTTTAAATAGTTGTAGTCCTCCACCCTCACCCATGTTTAAAAACCGTGATCCCAGAGCTGGGGATATATAGTTCAGTTGGCAGAAGCTTGACCAGCATGCAGCAAACCTAGGACTTGATCCCTAATGTGGAATAAACATGGTGTGGTGGTACCTGCTTATAATCCTTAACACTTTGGAGTTGGAGGATAAAACATTCATGATAAGTCTTGGTTACATAGCGGGGTTTGAAGGCAGCATAGGCTACATGAGACTCAATGCTAATAAATAGATAATAAATAAGTAAAATACAGGGCTGGAGAGATGGCTCAGAGGTTAAGAGCACTGACTGGTCTTCTAAAGGACTGGGATTCAGTTCCCAGTACCCAAAGGCAGCTCACAACTGTCTGCAATTCTAGGATCTGACATCTTCACACGGACATACATGCAGGCAAAACACCAATGCACATAAAAAATAAAAATATCAAAAAAAATAGTGATCTTTCTTTTAAAAAACTCAGAATGTGCTGGGCATGGTGGCACATGCCTTCAATTGAAGCACTGGGAAGGCAGAGACAGGCAGGTGGATGAATCTTTTTTAGTTAGAGACCAGCCTTGTATACATAGCAAGTTCCAGGCCATCCAGGGTGATATAGTGATACCCTGCTTCACAAATCAAAAACAAAGCCACATGACTAAAACATTTTTATATACATGTATGAAACTATCAGGAAAAAAAAGCATCTAGTTTTTGTTTTTGTTTTGTTTTGTTTTTTGTAAACAGAGACTGCACTTATTTCCCGACTGCCCAGACCCGAATAATCACACAGAAACTATATTAATTACAACACTGTTTAGCCAGCAGCTTAGGCATAGTCCTACCTAGCTCTTATATCTTAAATTACCCATTTCTGTTCATCTTTTTTTTTTATTATGTATACAATATTCTGTCTGCAGGCCAGAAGAGGGCACCAGACCTCATTACAGATGGTTGTGAGCCACCATGTGGTTGCTGGGAATTGAACTCCGGACCTTTGGAAGAGCAGGCAATGCTCTTAACCGCTCAGCTATCTCTCCAGCCCTTCTGTTTATCTTTGCATCGCCACAAGGCTATGGCCCTTCTGGAAAGGTTCTGGCATCTTTCTGCTTGGGCGGCTATGTGATGTGACGTCTGCCTGACTACTCTACCTTCTTTCTCCCTGCATTCAGTTTACTTTTCCCATCTAGCTCTGTTCTGTCCTGCCATAGGCCAAAGCAGCTTTTTATTAACCTAAAACATATTCACAACATACAGAGGGGAATTCCACATTTTTTTGTATACATATGTATTTATTTGTTTATTTGTTCAGGGGCAGGGTTTCTCTGTGTAACAGCCCTCACTGTCCTAGAAGTCACCCTGTAGACCAGGCTGGCCTCAGACTCACAGAGATCCTCCTGCCTCTGCCTCCCAAGTGCTGGGACTAAAGGTGTGTGCCATTGCAGCTGGATAGTAGAGAGATTTGATATTCTGGACTTACAGTTTTTAGACTTAAGCTAAGGAACTTAATGTCAGCCATAATATGCTTATAAGTAAAAGTAATTACAAGCTAAAGCTATTGTAATGTAAGGGCAGCTGATGTCTTTGGTTTTTGTTTCCTTTTGAAGCAGGGCGGGGCTTTGTAGCTGAAGCTGATTTCAGATTTTCCATCCTTGTGCCTCTGCTTCCCTAGTGTTAACAGGCCTGTGCCACCATACCTGGATACCATCTGATAGTTTTACAAAGTGAGTTAATGGCTGGGCTTGATTACTAAAGTACTTGAGGATCTGAGTTTGATTCCCAGAACCTGTATAAAAGAGCTGGGTGTGGTGTTTAGCCATGACAGGTGTAGACAGAAGTTTCTGTCCCACCTGGAGGACTGCTGTCGGATGATGCTGTTGTACACTGTGAAGATTTGTCACTTGCATTGTTTTTTTGTTTTTTATTTATTAAAGATTTCTGCCTCCTCCCCGCCACCGCCTCCCATTTCCCTCCCCCTCCCCCATCAAGTCCCCCTCCCTCATCAGCCCAAAGAGCAATCAGGGTTCCCTGCCCTGTGGGGAGTCCAAGGACCACCCACCTCCATCCAGGTTTAGTAAGGTGAGCATCCAAACTGCCTAGGCTCCCCTTTAAAGCCAGTATGTGCAGTAGGATCAAAAACCCATTGCCATTGTTCTTGAGTTCTCAGTAGTCCTCATTGTCCGCTATGTTCAGTGAGTCCGGTTTTATCCCATGCTTTTTCAGACCGAGGCCAGCCGGCCTTGGTGAGTTTTAAAACACTGATTGGCCAGTAGCCAAGCAGGAATTAAAGATGGTGCCGCCAGACTAAGAGGAACCTGTGGAGAGGGAAGGCAGAGAGTCAGTCACTAGCCAGATGCAGAGGAAGCAAGATGAGAATGCCTCACTGAGAAAAGGTACTAAGTCACGTGGCTAAACAGAATTATTTATGGGTGAGTTTAAGTTGTAAGAGCTAGTTAGTAATAAGCCTGAACAATAGGTCAGACAATAGCCTGAGGTTGACAGCTGAGATTGTCTGCCAGCTTCCACGTGTACACACACATTAGAAAAAACAGTTGTGACATTTTTTGTTAGCGTTTATGTGGGTCTGTGAGTTATGTATATTCTGCAACTTTTCGCAGCTGAATATGAACTTCTGTTGATTTTGTGCATATACTGTGGTAATTTGAAGTTTTTTTTTTTTAACTCAGTCAAGTTCTTGGCGCACAAAAGACTGTGTCATCTGGCTGACATGTGAAAATAGTTACAGGAGCCTTTAAAGACTCCAAACATTGTGACATTTTTTTTGCATAGAGAATATTTGCAAATAGTTTATTGGTTTCTCCTGTGGCTGTGTTTGTTGTTGGGCTCCAAATGCCTTTTGTTCTTAACTGGGACTGGTGTGATGTTTGGTCTTGACACATTATCAGAGCCTCTCTAAGTATGTAGATGAAGCTTCAAAGTGTGTATAAGAACAGAAATGAGAAACACATGTTATGTTGGGTCTTCGTGGCCAGAGGCTGGGCTTGTCAGAATTAAAACCATACATGATGGAGTAGGGCCGCCTTTTCTAGGTCACCAAGCCCTCTGTCACTAGTGGCATCTTCCAGTATTCCAGGGTCACGGGTCCGGGACCCAGAACTTGCAATCAAAGACTTGAAAAGACTAAATAAGAAGGGATGTAGTGTGAGGCGGTCTAAATGGGACCTGTCGTTTGTTTTTGTGTCTGTGTCAGAGAGTCTCATCGTTCCACTCAAGCTGACCTTGTATTCCCATCCTTGCGCTTCCTGCCAACTAGCTGGGACCACAGTCTCTGTCTCTGTTTCTGCACCACACCACCATTCTTGGCTGGCTGTGATTCATTGATTTAAAAAGGATCATCTTGCTGCAAGTACTTAATACTTTCTTGGGACTTCAGTTGCTGAATAAAAATTACTGATCGTATCATATCTCTGCAGTGGTCATGTAATTTTCATAAACCAACTGGAAAATTACATGACTATTGCAGAGATATGATATGATGAGTAATTTTTATGCAGTTGTTTTATCTAGTATTATAAACTGAGTTTTTCCCTTACCACTGGGCCTGCTACTGAGAGTTGGTGACCTAAAATAATAGGAAGTGATCTGGTTTTTGTTTGTTTGTTTGTTTGTTTGTTTTGATGAAGGGTGTCATGTTACCCAGGTTTACTTTGAATCTGCCTTGCCCTGTTTTATGTGGTGCTGGAGACAAAAGCCAGGACTTTGTGCTTCTAAGACAAGCACTCTTTCAACTGAGCTTCAGTCCCAGCAAATACTCTCTGGGTTAGGAGTTGTGAGGGCTTCTCTTGGGTGGGTCTGGTTCTCAAGCTCCTAGTCCTCAGTAATCTTGAGGATCTTCTCCAGAGATGGCTTACTTACATCTCTGGCAAGTCACCGTTGAACTTTGGCAGGAGACACTGTTCACCATGTGATGTTCCCAAAGTGACAGTTTGCTTTACCCAGTGTGAGGGATCAAGGCAGAGCCACATTCTCTGTGCCCCGTCTCAGAAGTCTCTCTGCTGGGTCTTTGTTCCCTCCATTAAACATTTGTATTTGTTTATGTGTATGGGTGTTTTTTTCCCCTGCATGTGTCTGTATCCATGTGTCCTGTGCCCTTGGAGGCCAGAAGACAGTGTCTGATCACCTAGAACTGGAGTTACAGATCATTTACCACCAAGTAGGTGTTGCGAGTAAAACCAGGGTCCTCTGGAAGAGTTGCTGGTGCTCCTAACCACTGAGCCCTCTCCCCAGTCCCATGCTCTTGTTGCCTCTGTAATTTGTGACAATGCACACATTGTCCCTGTTACTGTACGAGAGGAGAGGTTAAATGTGGAAATACAAGGAGCTAATGTGATTTGGGAGTGTCTTGGAATCTGGCGATCATAGTGTCTAATCTTTCTCTTGGTAATCATCTGTTTCTTGGCTTCAAAATAGCATCATGACATTCGAGTGGGCATTCTGTATACATAGCTTCTGATATAAATATCCTGAAAGCATTTGCCAAGGCATTCCTTGTGTCCAAGTAGCCGGCAGTGATATATTATGAAATTGTGTTGATTCTTGATAATTTTTGCTCATCTGAGCATTTGTGTTAGTATAGAAACCAGTTAATAGGGTTCCTCCTGAGAGCCACTTTGAGAGTAACTTCAGGTGGAGAGGTCTTCGGGTCAGAAAGACAGGTAGGTGTGAAAGGAAAAATGCAGATATCAGCAGACATTTTTTAGAGATTTGTTTTTACTTTATGTGTAAAAGTGCTTGCCTGTGGCTTTGTACACCGCGTGCATGCAGTGTTTGTGGTGACTACAAGAGGGGTCAGATCCCCTGGATCTAGGGTCATAGATGGTTATGAGCCACCAACTGGGAATGAACCCGGGTCCTCTGCAAGATCAGCCAGAGCTCTTAACCACTGGGCCATCTCTCCAGCTTGCTAGCAAGTATTTAATAGTTATATGTACAGGGGCTTAGATTAAATCTCTAAGTTTATTTCAATTTATCCTGTTAAGTCTTATAATATCTATTTCTATGTATTCATTTCCCAAACAGATTTTAAAACCACAGCTTTTTTAAAAGTTCATCGCTGGGAATCTGGAGTTTTCCCTCACCATCCCCCATAGGAAAAAATGCTACGTTGTTCTCTTCTTCTGAATTGAACTTGTATTCCAAGACTAACCCACAGTTACTTAATGAATTAAAAGGCTATTTTTTTCTCTTGAAATTTAGAAAGAAATCAGGGCATTACCATTTTGATATTTAAAGAAACCATGAAGCTACAGTCTGGCGGAATAAAAATCACTTTAAATTGATGTTTAAGCAAAAAGGTTGTATAGTTTTATACAGAGAAGGTGGTCTTGGAAAGCTAGAGAAACTTTGAAAGAAGGTTCTCTGGATTTCATTAGTCTTAATTACGTGTGTATGCATGTGCACACGTGCTCTTCTCACTGACTAGTGGGCTTTGGTTCTGTGTATTTGTTCAGGTGATTCATTCAGGAGTGCAATGTCTAGTATCCTCCAGGAGAGAGTTTATCTGATGTGTCTCACATGTCCAGGAGTTTACAGCATGCTGTCTGATTCGATCACTAATAAAAGTTGCAATGAACCAGGAGCCTTTAATCCCAGCAGTGTGGCGATTTCTCAGAAAATTAGGAAAAAACCTTCCTCAAGACCCAGTGATACCACTTTTGGGTATATATCCAGAGGATGCTCAATCGTGCCACAAGGACATGTGCTCAAGTATGTTCATAGCAGCTTTGTTTGTCATAGCCAGAACCTGGAAACAACCTAAATGCCCCTTGACCGAAGAATGGATAAAGAAAATGTGGTACATTTACACAATGGAGTACTACACAGCAGAAAAAAATAATGACAGCTTGAATTTTGCAGGAAAATGGATGGAGCTAGAAAACATTATTTTGAGTGAGGTAACCCAGACACAGAAAGACAATTATCACATGTACTCACTCTTGGTGGTTTTTAAACATAAAGCAAAGAAACCCAGCCTACAAATCACAATTCCAGAGAACTTAGACAACAATGCGGACACTAAGAGAGACTTACATAGATCTAATCTACATGGGAAGTAGAAAGTAGAAAAAGACAAAATCTCCTGAGTAAATTGGGAGCATGGGGACCTTGGAAGAGGGTTGAAGTGGGGAGGGGAGAGGCAGGGAGGGGAGCAGAGAAAAATGTAGAGCTCAATAAATATCAATAAAAAAGAATACCTTTCTTTGTTCTTGGAATTGATTGATGTTATGTTAGACCTTTTCATAACGTCACTGAAGATAAGTAAATATCTGAGCATTCTGTTAATTAGTGTATTATTTTCCCATTGCTGTAACTAAATACTTAACAAAAATAATTTAATAGAAGGATTTATTTTGGCTCCTGGTCGAAGAGAGTTCAGTGTAGTTTATGATAGGGGATGTGGCTGGGATTCTTCACTTCTCAGCTGACAAAGAAACAGAACAGGGAATCCTGCCTAGTCTGAAGCCTCAGGCCACTGGAGAACAAGTCTTTTCTCTTTAAATTGCTCTAGAAATGCTTCAGAGACTGGTAGAGGTTGTGCGTCTTCTAGATGATTCCAAACCCAGTCAAGTTGATAGGGAAGGTTTACAGGTATAGTTTGTGGTCTTTTGAGACTAAAAGGAATAAAATTCTAGCAAGAAACAGTTCAGATATTGGGGAGACAGGCCATTTATAACTGTTAAAACAAATTAATTGAAATATCCTCTGAAAGGTGTCAAGTTTTTATTATTTGTTCTAAGATTTACCTTTATGCTTAAGGTTTTTGCTCGATATATTAATGTGTTGTTGACTTGTGTGTGTGTGTGTGTGTGTGTATACACGTATGTATAGAGACAAGAGGTAGATGTATGTGTCTTCCTCATTTTCCACCTTCTTTTTTTGAGGCAGGATCTCTCACTGAGCCTGGAGGCTCATCAGTTTGGCTAGGCTGTTCTGACCACTGGGCTTCAGAGATCTGCCTGTCCGCTTCCCAGCACTGCAGTTAGAGACTTGCATTGCCGTGTTCACCTTTTACACAGATCCTGGGGATCCGACTTCTAATGCTCATGCTTGCTTAGTAATCACTTTACCAAATGAACCCGTCCCCAGCTGTGGTCTCTTAATCTTTGTTTTGAGACACGATTTCTCTATGTAGTCCTGTCTGTCCTGGAACTCTCTTCTCTGTAGGCTAGGCTGGGCTTGAACTCAAGAGATTCAACTGTCTGCCTCCCGAGTACATGGACTAAAAGCATGCACCACCATGTCTGGCTTTGTTACTTTCTTTTTTAAAAAAAATAATTGCTTTTAATCTAGTGATAGGCTTACATTAAAGTCAACTTACTTATGAACTGTTATTAAGTGCTCTTTATTATCCTAAGTACATTGGGTTCTACATAGTAGAACCATTCATTTATGCTTGGACGGGAGTTGAGTGATAGGAAACACAGCCTTCACTTCAGAACGCCTCCAGCCATAAGAACAACTTTCACTTAGAGTATTAAGCACTAGAGACAGAAGCTTGTAATTGAGCTGATGCTGGTGGTGCAGGCCTTCAATCCTAGCATTCAGGAGGTAGATACAGGTGAATCTTTGAGTTTGTGGCTAACCTGGTCTCCAGATAGAGTTCCAGGATAGCCAGGGCTGCCCAGGGAAACCCTGTCTTGAGAAACAAAAACCAAAAGAAGCAGCAATAGCTTGTAAGTAACTTGGTAGTGTTTTTTCCCTTTTATTCTGTTTCTCGGACCTAGGGAATCAAATTCAGGGCCTTCTGCACTCTGCTACCAAGATACTCCTAACCTAGATTTGATTTGATTTGATTTGATTTGATTATTTATTTATTTATTTATTTTTTGCTATTGTAATTTAAAATCTATTTTCCGTAAATAAGCTTTGGAATTTAGTTTCTGCCTTCATATGTGTCTAACTGAATGCATGTGGGTCCCTGGTTCCTGCATGGGATTTGGGAACACCCTGCAGATAGTGGTGGCTGGGTGAAAATAGGATCAGCTTCTTCAGAGATACAGGTGAAGCTCTCAGATGAAAAGATCTCAAAACAATATACAAAAGTTGAAGAAAAGACTCCAGGCCACAATCAAGGTATCTCAGCATGAACTACAATTGGTAAAGAAGGGGATTTGTCCAGGTCTGGTAGTGCATTCCTGGGGTAGGTGCATCTCCGTGAGTTTAAGGCCAGCTTGGTCTGCATAGTGAGTTCTAGGTCAGCCAGGGCTACAAAGCTCATGAGACTGTCTCAACAAAAAGAAAGAAAGAAAATGTGTTTTTAAAGTGCTACACTTCTTAGCACAGGTTGTTTAGTGTTGGTGCACTCAGGGTTCATGTGGCAAGGAGGGCTCTTCCCTGGTAGGTTGTGCTGTGGGAAATGCTTTTGTTCATTGTAAAGATTTGTCTTTCATATTGGTTTAATAAAATGCTGATTGGCCAGTAGCCCAACAGGAAGCATAGGTGGGGCAACCAGACCCAGGAGAATTCTGGGAAGAGGAAAGGCATAGAGTCAGTCATTACCCAGACACAGGAAGCAAGATGAGAATGCCTACTGGGAAAAGGTACCAAGCCACATGGCTAAACATACATAAGAATTAGGGGTTAGTTTAAGTTGTAAGAGCTAGTTAGTAATAAGTCCGAGCAATAGTCCAAACAATTTATAATTAATATAAGACTTTGTGTGTCTATTTGGGACTGGATGGCTGTCGGACTGGGCAGGCCAGAAACTTTTGTCTATAAGGTTGAAACAAACAATTAACTTAGGATCCTGGGAGCCTGAGAACTTGGCTCTGCTGCTAGACTAGAACTTTTGTAAAAACTGCTTCTTGGTGACAGAACTGTGTCATTTAGAAGTAAATTGCCCTTTTCTTTTTTTCCAAATACAGATTATATATTTGGGGAGGACTCCAGAAGATGCATATAGAACATTAATCTTTGGAGATACAGCTTATATTCCTTTCAGGTAAATGTATAGATCTATTTGTATAAATGTATAAATCTATAGACCAAATAGACCTACTTGATCTGTTTGGTCAGATCCTTACCAAGAAGTTCTTTTTTTTTTTTTTTTTTTTTTTTGACAGGGTTTCTCTGTGGCTTTCCAGGCTGGTCTCGAACTCACAGAGATCCACCTGCCTCTGCCTCCCGAGTGCTGGGATTAAAGGCGTGCGCCACCATCGCCCGGCCTACCAAGAAGTTCTTAGTGGTAATTCTTTATCTTTTTAAATGAATTTTTTATTTTTTTTAACGCCTCGACCACAGTTTTCCCTCCCTCCACTTTTCCCAGTCTCCCCTTCACCAACTACCTCTCAGCCCCACCCCCATCTACTCCTCTATTTCTATTCAGAAAAGAGCAGGCCCCCCATGGTAAAACCCAAACATGGCGTCTCAAGTTGCAGGCACTTCCTCTCTTATTAAGGCTGGACGAGGCAACCAAGTAGGAGGAAGGGGTTCCAAAGGCTGTCAAGAGTTAGAGACAGCCCTTACTTCCACTGTTGAGAGTCCCACAAGAGGACCAAGCTGTCACATATGTGTAGAGGGCATAGGCCAGCGCCATGCAGGCTCCCTGACTGTCAGTTCAGTCTCTGTGAGCCTCTATGAGCCCTGGTTAGTTGATTCTGTGGGTTTTCTTGACCCCTCTGACTACTATAATTCTTTCCTCCCTCTTCTGCAGGATTCCCCGAGCTCTGCCTAATGTTTGCCTGTGGGTCTTTGGATCTGTTTCTGTCAGTTGCTGGATAAAGCCTATCTGATGTTTCTGATGTTAATTGGGCTTGGCTCCAGTCTATGAGTATAGCAGACTATCATTAGGCATCATTTACATTGACTTTTTTTTTTTCTGCCAGCTTTGGTTATCAGATAGAGAATTGGTTCTCAGCTTTGCTGTTGTCTCCTTTACAAACTTAAGCCTCCGTTTGTAATGAAGATAGGAACTATGTTACTGCCTACCTGCAGAGGTTATGCACATAAAAACAAACAAGCAGATTTAGTGCCTGCTCTCACCCACTGTTTGCTCAGTGTTCATAGCCCTTTCTCTCTTTTTAAAGTTGTTGCATATTTGGAATTTGGAAAGGAAACACTAATGTAAACAGACATTGCATACATACTTGTACATGTGCACATGTATGTGTGTAGCACTTAGGAGTTGAACTCAGGCATTGCACGAGCACACACCACTGAGCCTGAACCCCAGCACAAAACACTAATCTGAATTATACAGCTGAGTCTTACACATGCATGTGTGACTGCCACACTTTTGGGTGTAGAACTTGGCTCTTATTCCCAAAGATTCCCTCTTGCCCTGGAGACTGCTCTTAGGTTACCTTTCCTGCTGTGTCTTAGACCTGTTTGCTTTTGAACTTCCTGTATTTGGAGTCCTCCAGTGTGCATCTTGAGGGGATGGCTCAGTGATTAAAGCAGTTGCTGCACAGGCCTGGAGACCAGGGTTTAGGTTCTCCAGTACCCATGAATGCTGGGTGGGAATGACAGCCTGCCTGTAATTCCTGCCTTGGAAAACAAAGACATTGTATCCCTAGAGCAAGCTAGGCTAGCAAGGCCAGTCATGTTGGTGGACTCTGGGTTCACTGAGAGATCTTAGCTCAATGAATAAGGTGGACGAGCAGTTGAGGATGATTTCTGATGGCTCAGGTCAAGGGTTTTCATGAAGCAAGCATGTGTGTTCAGATAGGGGGTGGGGCTTGAATAGAGCAGGCCTTGAGCCACCGTGGTGCTCAGATCGTGCATCAGATTCTTTGCAAGGTTGAATCTGCAAGCCTTTAGCTGGGTTGGAGAATTGTCGATCACATTAAGGAATTAATGATAGTAGTTAACAGTTGCTGTCAAAGTCGTATTACTGCACTTGGAGAGTTTCCTCTCTTCCCATTGATTGATATAGAGCTGGTGTATTTGACTGTCTGTCAGCTAATTGTGCACTTGCTCAGATGTGGAGAATTTTTTATTTTTTTTTTACCTAAAGGTTTGGATGCTCTTTTGCTCTAGTTTTTTTTTTTTTTTATTGGAATTTTGACCCTTAAGAATTAGAAAGGGGTCAGGAGAGATGGCTTAGCAGTTAAGGGCACTGGCTGCTTTTCCAGAGGACCTGGGTTCAATTCCCAGTACCCACATGACAGCTCACAACAGTCTGTAATTCCAGTTCCAGGGAATCTTATCCCAGTGTGTATAAAGTCAAGTTAAATAAATTAAAAAAGAAAAGAATTAGGAAAAAGTTACCCAGTTAAATTGTTCAAAGTTGTGATATAGCTGTAGGAACAAAATGCTTGGGACTGTGCTTTAGAGATCATTGGTGCATTGACTTCTAGCCAGCTTTGTCTGGGGTGAGTATGCTGCAGAACATTAACAGAGTAACACTTTGGGAATTTCAGAGATGCTGCCTACGGAAGCTGCAGTTTCTATATTACACTTCTCGACTGTTTTCACGCAGTAAAGAAGGTGAGTGTCTTGGAGAAGATGAGGCGTTCTGCACAGCTCTGTTAGAATTTCTTCAAAAGAGGGGTGTGAGGTCAGAAGTATTCCATTCCCAGTTAACATTAAAGGGACCCCAAAGCGATAGACAACTCATTCAGAATTTCTCATTGCTTCTCTGCATGAATGGGATGGAAAAGGCACAGGCAGGAGACAGGCTGGGTTTGTCCGTTAGTTGGTTGAGCACTAGGATAGTGTTGACTGAGGTTTCTGTCCTGCCCGGTTCCCGCAGCCGTTAAAAAATCACAGAGAGGCCTACATTAATCATAAACTGATTGGCCCAGAGCTCAGGCTTTTTTATTAGTTGATTCTTATAATTTATATCAGCCCACAATTCTTGTCTGCGTTAGCCACGTGGCTTGGTACCTTATTTGTGTTGACCGAGGTTTCTGTCCTGCCCAGTCCTGCAGCCGTTTAGTCCCAAATAAATTCACCGAGGCCTACATTAATTATAAACTGATTAGCCTGTTAGCTCAGGCTTCTTATTAACTAGTTCTTACATTTTACATTAACCTATTATTTTTATCTGTGTTAGCCACGTGGCTTGGTACCTTTTTTGACTTCCTCAGAGGCTGGCTCACGACTGTAGAGTGAGCTTTCCTCTTTCCACAGTTTTCCTGTTCTCATTGCCCCACCTCTGTTTCCTCCTTGGTTGCCCTGCCTATATTTCCTGCCTGGCTACTGGCCAATCAGCATTTTATTAAAAGTAATACAAGTGACAGAATAAAAGATCGTCCCACGGCAGTGTAGCATGTGAGAGGCTAAGGGTTCAACCCCAGCATCACAAAAATAAGGCACAAATAAGAGAGTTAAGTAATTCGGTTCTAGATACAGTATTAGTTTTGAGTGTGTCTGATTTAAAATAAAAAAGTTGAATACTTTTTTCTCCCAAGTTCTGTTTATGTATCTGTAACATAGTAGCTGTGGGGCAGAGACTTGCTCAGTGACATTGTTGGGTTAGCATATACAATGTCCTAGGTCCCAGCCCCTGTACCAACAACACAGTAACTTGAGACTCAGTTTTCTTTCCAGGCATTGAACTTTGAGTTCAACATTGTTACCAAGTTTTATATAAAACAAGTGAGTCACAATTGCTTTCACAGAAAGTTTCAGGGCTGGGGGTATGGCATAGGGCCCAGCAACAAATAAGCGAACAAAACTCCCATAGCCTTAGAAATCGCTCAGCATGAATTCAGTGATACTTTCTAGGACGTTTCCTGGTGCTTAGTAGAAACTTGGGTAGGACATTGGTTTTTTTGTTTATACCTTTGTTCTTAAAAAGTTTTCCTTTCGTATTTTAGGCAATGCAGTATGGCTTTTTAAATTTCAACGCATTTAACCTTGATGAATATGAACACTATGAAGTAAGTTCCCGTCTCTTCTCAGACTCCCTGCCCCACACTTCACTGAAGTGCCCTTGATCGGCGTATCTATATTAGTGCACAAAGTAATGCTTTTAATTTGTTGTTGCTGTTATTATTATTTTTATGTGTGTATATGATGTGCATTGGTGAGCTTGTGAGGTCAGAGGACAACTTAGCAGAGCCAATTTTTCTCCTTTCACATCTGCGTGGGTTCTGGGGCCCAACTTGTGGTCATCAGGCTTGTGTGGCAACTGCGTGACCTGTTAAGTCACCCCACTGGCTGGGATGATGTTTTGATGGATATGTGCTTGCGAAACGGGTCCCTGAGTCAAGTTCATTCACACGTGTGTTATCCTCTGCAGTGTGTGTGCTGAAAACATTTAAGATGTAGGAACAACTTGACAGCGGTGACTGGTGGTGGCTCGCACCTTTAATCCCAACACTCGGAAGGCAGAGGCAGGTGGATCTCCGTGAATTTGAGGCCAGCGTGGTCTACAGCGTTGGTTCCAGGACAGTCTGGGTTGTTACACAGAAAAACCCTGTCTCTTAAAAAAAAAAAAATTCCCAGCACTCAGGAGACAGAGGCAGATTTCTGAGTTTAATAAGTGGTTCCAGGGTGAACAGGTTTTCATTGGTATAGTCTTTGCAATGCTTAGTTTAAATTCTGTTTTTAGTCTTGGTGACTTCCTGTAGTGGTGGGGATAACAGGTTTTGAAGTCCTCAGTGTGGGCACAGAAAGGTAATTAGTAGTATATTTGACTGTTGTTAGAGCCTATTTGTATTGTCTGGACACTTCTGTTTCCAGTTATGAAAACTAAGCACAAATAACCAGGCCTGGTGTCAGACACCTTTAATCCCAGTACTCAGGTAGATCTCTGCATCTTTGAGGCCAGCCTGGTCTCATATAGTGAGTTTCAGGCCAGCCTGTAGTTTGAGGCTACATAGTGACACCCTATCTAAAAACAAAAAGCCCCAAATGTTTTAGATAAAAGAGTGAGCCTTTTACTGGAATCCGCACGTTAAAAATCCAGGAGCAGAGCTGGGGAGATGACTCAGTACATAAAATGGTTATTGTGTAAGAGTGAGAACCTGATTTAGATCTCAGCGCCCATGAAAGGAGCCCAGTGTGGCAGCAGACATCTTTAATGCCAGCACTGGGGAGGTACAGAGAGCAATGTCCCTGGGGCCCACTAGTCAGCTGTTTTAGCTGATGTCGGTAAGCTCCAGATTCAGTGAGAAAACCTGTCTCAAAAAATAAGGTGGTGCAACCGATGTTGGGGTTCTAGCTGAAGATCAGAAAAGCAAAACAACCAAGCCACAGAAAAATCATACCTCTTACAAGGCTGATGGGCTGCAGACTGAGCCCCGAGCCTCTATCCCCTCCCCTTTAGTGCTGGGATTAAAGGCCTGTGACTCCCTAGTACTCGCATTAAAGGTGTGAGCCACTACCACCTGGATCTGTTTCTGCATTGATCTTGTTTAGCCCAGGTAGCCTCTGTCTCCCAAATCCTAGGATTAAAGGTGTGTGACACCACTGCCTGGCCTCTAGTGGCTTAGTTTTACCTTCTGATCTTCAGGTAAGCTTTATTTATTAAAACATAAATAAGTATTACTATAAGGTGGAGAGGAAGTCGACCTCCGGCCCACACACATACGCACATACACACACATACACATTTGCGTACACAAGCACAACACACACTCATGTGGGAATGTGGATTATTACTACCAGACTGAAGTCTCTTCCAGGAGCTCTGGTTCTGGCCTACCCTATCAGATAAAGAAGATGGGGCAGGAGAAAGTATCCAGGCAGGAAAATTCACAGATATCTTTAAGTTATATATCTTTTAACTTAAAGATAAAAAACCCCAGAAAATCCTCGGTTCTAGATGCCCTCATCCAAACAGATGAGTAAGAGGAAAGCTGTAGTTACTTTGAGGAGAGGAGGCTCTTTGGCCGTACTCCATGCGTTCATATCCCAAGTCCGTAGGTAATTAGCTTCTGCTGTCGGTTTCTAAAGAGCTTTTATTTAGAAGTCTGAAGTAGAATTGAAGTGTTTTGTTGATGATCTGGGCTGTTTTCATGGCAAAGATAGAGCAAATCCTTGGGGTTTGCTCATGGCAACTGTGTCCTCCTTCTGATGCCAATGAGTAAGCCAGGCAGGCATGGCTGAGACCTGTAATCCCAGCACTTGAAAGAAGAGACAGATGATTCCAGGGGTGGGCCAGACCGGCCTAGTTAGTGTCCGCAAGCTCTGGCTTTAGCAAGAGACCGTGTTCCAACAAATGAAGCAGAGAGTCATTGAACATCAGATGTCAACTTTGGGCTTCCACACATGTGAACATGCACACATACATGTGCACCATATACACTTAAAAATACTTTTTCTAGGTGTATGAAATATTAAAATAGCAGTTGGCACATGAAGCGCGGTGTTTCTTCTACCGCAGTTGAGTGATTTTTCTCTCTCTTGGCGCTGATTCTCTCTGTCACAGTCAATTGCCTTTTGTTTCTTTAAAAGCCTTGTTCTGCCTGGCGTGGTGGTGTATGCTTATAATCCCAGCCCTTGGAAGGCAGTAGCAGACAGAGCTCTGTTGAGTTGAAGGGCATCCTTGTCTACATAGCGGGTTGAGACCATCCAAGGTTACAGTAAGAGCAAGGTGGACAGCACCTGAGGAATGGCACCAAGGCTGTCTCTGTCCTTTGCACACACACACACAGCATAAAGTGTTTTCTTGCTTCCCTCTTGTTAAATGGAAGCAGTGGAGACTGTGCTTCTATCTGACACATTCCCTGTTTTAACTCAGGGAGTCAAAATTAAAATTGTTTACATGGCAAGTTACTCGTCTGTTCAGGATAATGGGTGAGAGACCTTCTAGAGTCCTCATACACTAGACACATTTGCTTCCTTACTAGGAATTAGTTTCCTATCATAAGAATTTTTTCAGATAAAATAACCAGGTAGTTGAAATATAGTAATTGAGTACAGAGTATGTTTTCTAGGCTGATGACCCAAAGAAATACTTTTAAAACAAAGTGATTGACACCAGGAAGGTTAGCCACCCCTTGGGAATCCCCAAAGCAAGGCACAATAGATTTCTATCTTGTGCTCACTAATAAACAACAACATGCTAACGCCAGTGGCTTGGAACTCTGAGAGTATTGAGAAGGGAGGTGGAAGGAGATGGGGTTCAAAGGTTATTTGTCCTGGTCTTCCTTTGCAGAAAGCAGAAAATGGAGATTTTAACTGGATAATACCAGAGCGGTTTCTTGCCTTCTGTGGACCTCATTCAAGATCGAGGCTTGAAAGTGGTATGCAAAACTATGGAACCATTGTAGCCTTTGGGAATGGAGCACAAGCTGGGCATAGTAGACTATGCCTGTTCTCTCAGCCGTTGGAGCGTCCTGAGTTCTGGTGTGCCGTGGGGTTGGCTGCCGGTATTGCCATGCTCACCTCTGAGAATGACCCAGCCCAGCTTAGAAAGAGACGAAAGAATTAAGCTAAGCTTGACTCAGTCTGTATGATTTAACCACTCTTGGTGGTTATTGGAGCGCATTGTTTTGCCTGGATGTTAACTTTTTACAACTTTTGTGTTTTACAGTTATAATCAAATCCAGACACTGTTTCCACCCTCTTTCAGGTGAAATTATTTTTCATTCTTTCCTTCCTGCATTTTACAAGATGTGGTGCATTTCTTCATGTAGGTTACCACCAACATTCTCCTGAGACTTATATTCCATATTTTAAGAATCACAATGTAACTACCATTATCCGTCTGAATAAGAGGATGTATGATGCTAAGCGCTTTACGGATGCTGGTTTCGATCACCATGATCTTTTCTTTCCGGATGGCAGCACCCCTGCTGAGGCAATTGTCCAAGAGTTTCTGGATATTTGTGAAAATGTTGAGGGTGCCATTGCAGTGCACTGCAAAGGTAAGCGGCTGCGCTGGGTTAAAGAGCAGTGTACACGGATGAGTACGCGTGGAGATACGTGCCGTATCCGCTTGTGTTACCGGGAGAGACAGACGACACTGTGTTTTTTGAAAGAATGGTTTAAAGTTTTTCTATGACATTATCGTGTGTGTGTGTGTGTGTGTGTGTGCACGAGTGTGTGCGTGTGAGCATGAGTGTGCACGTGAGCACGTGTGTGCGTGAGCACGAGTGTGCGTGTGTGTGTGTGTGTGTGTGTGTGTGTGTGTGTGTGTGTGCGTTCTCTTAACATATAGTTTCTGGGGATGAAACTCACATCATCAGACTGATAGCAAGTTACCAGTGGATCCATCTCACTGGCCAGAAAGAATGATTTTAAAACCCTAAAATCATGAAAAGCATAGTAAATTATTTTCATGAATAAGCCTACAAAGGCTTATCACATTGAAATGTGTGCATTTATTCAAATGTCTGTCCTGTGCTTATGTGGTAAGTCCTTAGGTTGTCAGTGATAGAGCAAGGTCTTACTGCAGCTTGCTGTGTGGAGAATAAGATCTGACAAGATGTATTTCAGCAGCCGTAGCAGTTTCTCATACTAAATGTTCTGTGAATGACTGTAAATGACACACTGTATGGATATAGTAGAGTTTATTTAACTTTAATGTGAACTGGTTAAGGAGGCAAGGGATATAATCACTAACAAAAGTTCAATAGCAAGATAAAGAAAAAAGCAACCACCAAATTAATTTCTGGAATTAAAACTGTATTTGTAGTTAGGAGTCTAGCTATAACCCCAACATTCAAATGTTCATTTTGCAGTGGAAGATGACAAGGCATACCAAAAAGTAAAGTGGAAGGGGAGCCAGGAAAAGTATAAAAAAATCCACAAAAATACCCTTGAATGCACACCTTTAATCCCAGTACTTGGGAGGCAGAGGCAGGCAGATCTCAGTGAGTTCGAGGCCAGCCTGGTTTACGAAGAGAGTTCCAGGACAGCCAGGACTATTACATAGAGAAACCCTGACTCGAAAAACAAAACAACAACAAACCAACCCCCCCAAAAAACAAAACAAAACAAAACTCTCCTTGACAAGGATCAGATAGTGGATTCTCTAGATGATTTAACACAGCACCCTCAACGGTGCTCATGGTGAAAAGAAAATAAGGGAAAAGGTGGAGGGGGGCGGATTGTGAGCAAAATCTAAGTGTCAATAGAAGACAAAAACCACAAAGTGAACCCAAAAAGCAGTTCTGAAAATACATTTAAAAACTTACTGACAGGGGTTGGGGATTTAGCTCAGTGATAAGGCCCTGGGTTCGGTCCTCAGCTTCAGAAAAAAAAAAAAAAGACAAAATAACAAAAAACTTACTGACAGGGTTCCAAAGCAGACTTGCTCAGGCAGAAGGAAGAAGCAGGACGTTAAGAGCAGAACAAAACCATTAAAATGTCACCAGGCAGGGACTGGAGAGATAAGAGCACTGGCCACTCTGGCTGCTCTTCCAGAGGACCTGGGTTCCATTCCCAGGACCCTCATGGCAGTTCACAACTGTCTGTAACTCACGTTCCAGGGGATGTGCAGCCTCACACAGACATACATACAGCTAAAGCCCCAATATACATTTGAGAGAGAGGGGGAAGTCACCAGGTCTAGCAGAGTTGTGGGATGGAGCCCATAAAGACCAGCTCCATTGTGAGGAGGAAGCTCCAGCAGAGGAGAGGGAGAAAGGAGGCAAACTCTTGGCCTGGAAAATTTTCCCACTTTGATGAAAGACATGATTGTAAACATTCTCCAAACTCAGCAAACTCTAAACGAAACCAACGCAGAAACTCCCGTGAAGATGCGTTATAATGAGACTGTCTAAAGCCAGACAACAGACACTGGAAGAAGCACTAGAGGAAACTCTAGTTAACCAGATCTTCTGTTAGAAGCGGTGGAGACCAGAGGCAGTGAATTGATACTAATCCAATTGCTGAAGGAAAAACCCTACAACCAAGAGTCCTATAAGTCTTCAAAACTCCCTCAAAAATAAGGAGAAATTAAACCACCCTCAGATGGTCATCTGCTGGGGGAACTGTTACAACTTGTCCTGTGCTCTGTTGGGTGGAGTGGAAAGACCCCAGCAGGTATTTCTGGTAGAGGTAAAATTGCACGTGGACAGTTAAAGACTAGTGATAGCTTTTGATATTGTCATTATTGTAATATAAATACTGTAACATTGAAAAGATTGGAAACCAGTACAAAAATCCAGGATTGGTTCTGCACAAAGTCTAACAAAAATCACAAACCTTTAGTTATATTGATGAAGAGAAAGGAGAAAAGGCTCAGATTATTAAATCGAGAAGTGACCATGTGGACACTAACGGAGAGTCTATAGAAATGACAAGAGGACCTGAACTTGGATCCATGTGTAAAAGTTAGGCAAGGCTGAATGTACCTATAATTTCTGCATGGGGCTTGGGGCACACAGGAAGATCGCTGGGCATAGCAGCCTGTCAGCCTAGGTGAAACCAGCAAGCTCTGGGATCACGGAGAGACCATATCTCAAGGGTCTGAGGTTGAAAGTGATAAAGATTACTATGAGCAGTTGCAGAACAGAAAGTTGGGTAATGGAGATGAAGTGGAAAATTCCTGAAAACACAAAGCCTACCAAGACAGAGTTTCCGTGAGACGTAGACAGTGGGTTTAAAGTCTAAAACACAGAGAAGATTGAAATGAAGTTTCCAGGTGAAGGAAAAACACTGGACCATGCTTATCCCCTGTGAATAACACCGATTCTCAGAGACATACTCAAAGTTTAGGAGAACGAAGACCACAAGTTGTTGTATGAGGCTCGGATTGCCTTGCTCCCAAGCACAAAGAAGCCGTAAGGTACTGTCAGTATTGTAAGCATCCTGAACAAAGGTGTTTACCAGCTGAGCTCAGTAACATGTAAATGGATTACAGGGAGCTGGGTCTCTGTTGGTAGAGGGCTTGGTTTGCAAACATGGTCTGCAGCACTGCCTAACCCAAGTGCTGTGGTACGCACTGCAGTCCTAGCGTTGAGGATCAGAATTCAAGATTATCCTCAGCCACATAGTGAGTCTGAGGCCAGTCTGGGATACAGGAGATAATACGATACAGTAAAATATTATGCACGCTAATAAAGTGTTTGTCCTGGAGTCACAGAAGTAGTGTAACATAGAAAAGTCAGTGTGAATCTCCACGGCAACAGTGAATTCCAAAACCCACATCATCAGCTCTGCTAATACGGGAATGGCATTTGATGGAATTCAGCCCCTCCCTTTTGTGATAAAACCACGGAGAACAAAGTAGGCCCAGAAGGAAAGTGTCTCAACATAATAAAAGCCGTGTATAAAAAGCCCACAGCCGCTGTCACCCTGTGGGTTATAAGAGAAGGAAACTGTTCGTGGCTTGCTCTGATCTGAGGTGGTTTTCCTAATATCTGCCTCTGTTCTCTCCCATATAATTCCAGTTCCAAAGCCACTGCCACAGTTTCATGTATTTGCTTCATGGGACCCCATTTCTAAATCGTGGGGATCAGGGTCCTCTAGAGAGCAAAAGCAATAGCATGTTTATATATAGCATGGTTTATTAAAAGAAATTGTGGAGTCGGTGAGTCCATCCGTCATCTGTACTATGAGCTGCCTGCCTGGAGGCGTGAAGGCAGACCTGCTTTTGGGTGGAAAGAAAGCTAGTCTTTTTGTTCTGTTCCGACTTTGAATGGTTTGGAAGAGGACTGCCCACATTGTGGAAAGCAGTGTGCTTGCTAAAAATGGCACCAATTGAAATGCTGGTTTTTAACCAGAAATTCCTTCCAAGATGACACAGACCATACGAGTTAATCATGATGGGCTCTGTAGGAGGAGAGAAGGCCAGGAGATGACTCAGCATCTAACGTTCTGCTACACCAAGCCTGAGACTGGAGTTCAGATCTCCTTGACACACATAAACGCTGGGTGGTCATGTAGCTCACTGATAGTTACAGCGACGGAAGAGACAAGGATTTCCACACTAGCTAGCCAAACCAGCCATTTGGGTGAGATCTGTCAGGTTCAATTTAGAAAGCCTGCCTTAGTGAGTAAGGCGGGGAGCAATAAAGGAAGACTCTTAGACTTCTACTTAGGGCTTCCTCATGCATGTGCCCCCCAAAATGCAACCATACATACACACTCACATGCACATCACATACAGAGACACACACAAAATGGGGGGAAGAAAAGGAAAAGAGTTGAGGGTATATTTAGGGCGGAGTGCTTGTCTAACATGTCCAAGCACCCCTCAGCTAAAGCAGAGCGTGAACAGTTACCGATGCTGAGAAGGTGATACTGTTGGATTTGATAGTGGATGTAAGGCTTGGGCAGAAAACACTTCTTAAAAATTTATTTTTATTTGTGTGCATGTGTGTGGCTCTTGAGCCAGAGAGTGTCTGATCTCCTAGAAATGGAGTTACAGGCAGTTATAAGCCACCTGGTAGTGGGTGCTGGGAACTGAACCTGGGTCTTCTGTGAGAGCAGTGAGTGCTTGTAGTACAAATAACTTTCTTTTTTAATTTTAGACAAAAAGGGGAAGTATAGTGATATTTTATTTGTGTTTTAACAAATAAAGCTCATCTGAAGATCAGAGTGCAAAGCTAGCCACACCAGTCAGCCATATAGGCCAGGCAGTAGTAGCACACACCTTTAATCCCAGGAGCCACAGTAGTTAGCTACAGAGGCTGGGCAGTGGTGGTACACGCCTCTAATCCCAGCACCAGAGAGGAATATAAGGCAGGAGGAGACAGGAACTCACCCTTTTCAGTCTGAAGATTTCACAGAGGTAAGAGCTCAACGATAGTTTGCTTTTCTGATCTCCAGCTTGCACCCCAGTATCTGTCTCTGGTTTTTTATTGTTTGTGCTGCAAGTGTTCTTTACCATTGGTCTCCTCTCCACCACCACATTTCTTAAGAATCCCTGTTCAGAAAACGAGTCTCGGTCTTTGACTTCACATCGAATCCTCCGGGGATTTTAGAAGGATCCAGTCTCTGTTCCTAGGCTGCATCCTCTTAGGTCTTGAGGATGAAACCTGGTACTGCCCTTTTTACAGACCTCTTAAGACTGACTCAGAGAACCTCTGTGGAGGGAGGCAAAACCCTGGGAAGGCTTTAATATTTTTGCTTTTTTTTTTCTTCCTCCCGTTCCAAAAATTCTGGAGGATGTGCAACCAGGTTTCACGGATTGTTTGTTTTTCTAGCTGGCCTTGGCCGAACAGGTACTCTGATAGGCTGCTACCTCATGAAGCATTATAGGATGACGGCAGCCGAAAGCATTGCCTGGCTCAGAATCTGTAGACCGGGTTCTGTGATTGGGCCCCAGCAGCAGTTTCTGGTCATGTAAGTACCCTGGAAGCTTGTCTCCTGTAACAGCAGGAGTGTGAGTAGGGGTGGGGGATGGGAGGGCATCCTTAATGGAAAGCTGTATTTTCTTGTTGTCTAAACACCCTAGGAAACAGTCAAGCCTCTGGCTGGAAGGCGACTATTACCGCCAGAAGTTGAGAGGGCAGGAGAATGGACCCCTCAGAACAGCCTTCTCCAGACAACTCTCGGATATTGACGACATTTCGATAAGTGGGCTTGAGAATCAAGACAATCAAGAGCCAGAGCCGGTAATGGAACCGTCCCGATCACGCTGTTGTTATTGCTGTAAATGCTGTTGAGATCCTTGTAGGGCATGGAGAAAACCATAGGTAAAGATAATAAAGTGACCTTGGAGGGCTGCCACCACACAGTTGTGTTAAGATACAACCCTCTCTGGAAGTGTTTGACTGGAAAGAAAGTTGTGTGCTCGTAAGAGTGTCTTACTTCCTAAACACAGATGGAAATGAGCAGTAGGGAGCCATCTTCAGCTGGATCTGGTCACTGCCCCACCCCAGCGTCCCGTCCTCTTAGCTGCTTTAGAGGTTCAAATGGAGAACTTTCAAAGAGCTGCACTTTCAGAGGCAGCAATACTAGGCTAAGGGGTAATGAATGAATGTCCAAACTGTTAAAAGTTCTAATACCAAAAGCCTATTATGTATCTTTACTCTTTTACATATGAGGGCTTTGGGTCCAGTGACTCCAAAAGTCAGCTTTGATTGTCTTGAAATATATGGCTGATAGTTTGATTTTTGAAAACTCTTTAGCATTCAGAAGAAACTTAAAGTATGTGTGTTTGCATGTGTGCATGAATACACATACCTCTCTGAGTGCTCACCCATGCCTCTGAGTGTGTTTGTATAAGTTTGCATGTTTCTGTGTGTGTACATGTGTGCATAAATGCGTACATGCTTTGTGTGTGTGTGTGTGTGTGTGTGTGTGTGTGTGTGTGTGTGTGTGTGTGCGTGCATGCCTGTGTGTGTCTGGATAAGTAGCCACTTTGCTTCAGTAGGAACCTCAGTTAAGAGCTCAGTGTTTTCTTTTTCTGTTGCTGTTGCTTTAATCCACACAGTATAGTGATGATGATGAAATCAGTGGAGTAACACAAGGAGACAAGCTTCGGGCCTTGAAAAGTCGGAGACAGTCCAAAGCCAACACTATCCCCCTCACGTGAGTGGTTTTCCTTCACTGTGCTCATCCTAGTTTATATCGTGTAGGTTCCTAGTGGACGTTTTTCCTGCATTCTTTTCTCCCTAGCTGTACACCTGTGATGCAGTGATCACACGTGTGATTTAAAATCTATAGGTGCTCACCTGGGAAGCGCTCAGCCGTTCACTTATCTCTGTGTTCTATTGTAAGCCTCAGGAGCCATGATAGGTAAGAAAACGATATTAGTTCGCTGTGACACCTTCAAGAGAGGAATCGCAGATGTCAAGACCAGAATGACAGAGTTGGCCGTAGTTATTAAGATGATTACATGTCAGTCCTCAGTCTGCACACAGTAGGATGGAGTCAGTTGTCATGTGATGTCTTAAAATCATTCTGTCATCTCAGGGTAATGATGAACTCATCCCCAAATTATGTTCTTCTAATTTTTTTTTTTTTTTGGTCTGGAGAATTAGTTTCAAATTGTCGACAGAGATTTAGTACAATAAGAAGTTTTATAGTGGGTGTCTTTATCCCCACGTGGACTCCTTAAGCACTGTGTTAATTTGGCTCCAACTACAGGGAACAAATTTGTGTACAAATACGGGCACTCAAACTATGTAGCCTCCTAGCAGCTCTCCACACACCCAGCTGAGCTTTTGAGTCATGTGGGAGCTTACCTTATTAATGCAACTTCTAATTGGAACTTTTGGGGTGGGATTCTTATTTCTTTTTTTTAATTAATTAATTTATTATATATACACTTTCCAGAGAGTGTGCCAGATCTCATTACAGATGGTTGTGAACCACCATGTGGTTGCTGGGAATTGAACTCAGCCAGTGCTCTTACCTCTGAGCCATCTCTCCAGCCCTAGGATTCTTATTTCTAGCAACCCTCTTTTCCTGCCCCTTACTCCTGGCCTGGTAGGTGGGCGGGGCACGATACCCTTTGAATTGCAAAGCCTAGGAAGCGAATGCTTCTGTAGGTTACACACACTTTTTGTGCTAAGACTGTCCATTGCCAGTTTAATTTTTTGTTTTGTTTTGTTTTTCGAGACAGGGTTTCTCTGTGGTTTTTTTTTTTTTTTTTT
>NW_004949216.1:403363-420968 GCF_000317375.1 Microtus ochrogaster | reverse complement strand
TCGAGACAGGGTTTCTCTGTGGCTTTGGAGCCTGTCCTGGAACTAGCTCTTGTAGACCAGGCTGGTCTCGAACTCACAGGGATCCACCTGCCTCTGCCTCCCGAGTGCTGGGATTAAAGGCGTGCGCCACCACTGCCCGGCTCAGTTTAATTTTTAATAGATTGTTTTATTCCGTATTCAGAAGCCAGGTCAGAAGGTAGGGGATACAAATTTTGCTTGATCAAAAGTTCTTGTTATCAGCGAGAGAGATGGCTCAGTTGCTTGAGAGTACTTGCTGCTCTTGCCAGGTTTGCCTCCCAGCAGTACCCAGATCAAGCAGCACATAATCACCTGTAACTCCAGCTCCAAGGAGCCTCTCCTCTCTGCAGGTGCGTACACACGTACACAAATAAAAAGATAAATCCTTTTTTTAAAAAAAAAAAATACTATTCTTGTTAAATAGAACTTTCAGGAAATGTTACCTTCTCCACTCTTTAGACCTCTTTCTTAGGGACGCTGAGATTATGTAATTCATAGCCTTGGGTGTATGGAGACTAAAATTTAAAGACCTTTGGAACTGGCAGAAGATGTCAGATGTCCCTCCACTCAGCAGGGTATGAGACTGGGCTAGACGGATGCTGTTCTCAATGAATGAAAGCTACTAGAGGGGTTCGGGGTGAGCTCAGTGGGAGGGTGCTTGCAGGGGGCTGGGATTTAATCCTCTTCACTGCTGGAAAAGGAGGAGAGGGAAGGAAGAAAGGAAAGAGGGATTTAGGAAAGACTGGGTGAAAAGACTGGCCTTCTCTGCAGGCATTTGTTTAGTTATACCCTTCCCCCACTGGGATTAAAAGGAACAAAAGAATGGTAGATGCCCAAGCTTTTACTGTTGCTGTGTTTTAAAATACTGGAAGGGGGGTGTTATTTAGGCTCAACTCACAATGTAATTCATCGTGGTGGAAAAGTCAGGGCAGGAGACTTGGTCACATGTCATTTGATGCTTGTGTGTGCTCAGCCAACTTTCTCCTTCTGGGGATGGCATCACTCGAGGAGGGTTCCATCTCAGTTAATCTTAGATAACCCCTCTCAGACACATCTTGCCTCTTGGATGGTTAATCTATATTCCGTCAGGTTGACAGTATTGACCACCAGATGGCCTGTCACTCTGTTTGCCACTAACTTTCTGTGTTAGATCTCCAGGAAAGAATGCACGGAGGCGGGGTTGCAGTTGTATCCTAGGTGGTCATAAGGTAGAAGCATACAATCACTTTAGAAAAACCACTTAAATCCAACAGTGCAAAAAAGACAAGTGAACATTTCAACAAAGAAAAGTAACTCTTAAGCTTTGAGTTTTACCAGAGGAACAAATGAAGATCTCTAGTGCAGACACCCCGCTTGCATGCCGCTACCCACTGAGATAACATTGTAGTCAGTAACTGTAAGTGAAAATAAGGTGAAGGACAATTGAGAAAGACCCTGGCATTGACCTCTGTCTTCCACACACATCCACACAGGCGTGTGCTCACATGTGAATACCTACAGCACACACACAAGAAACTGGGTATGTTGTGCACACTTGTAATCCTAGCACGTTAGCACTTGAAAGGTAGGAAGATCAGAAGTTCAAGGTCACACTCCGCTACATAGTAAAGTCAAGGCCAGCCTGGGCAATAGGAGACTTTGTCTTAAGAAAGAAGGGAAAATTAGGAAAAAGGAAAATTAATATCAAATTTTGGGTGTGTATTAAATACTTTTCTATTGCTATAATACACACCATAACCAAGGCAGCTTACAGAAGGAAATGTGTATTTGGGCTTTTTGTTCCAGGGGGTTGGAGTCCATCAGCATCACAGGGAAGCGACAGCATGCATGGTGGCAAGCCACCTGGGAATAAATAGCAAGAGGCTTTGAAACCTCAAAGCCCACTCCCAGTAACATAATTTCCCCATCAAGGCCACACCTCCTACAGCTACCCAAACCATCTAACCAACTGCAGACTAAGCACTTAAACTTAAAGGCTGTGAGGTCCATCTTTTTCAAATCACCTCAGGTTGTGTAAAGAAAACAAGGAACCACACATAGCGTGACCACAGTAGTGAAGTTGATGGTTTCTGGTCAGGTCTGCTTCTGTAATCCCTGCTGTCAAGTCTGCAGATCACCTGGACTTCCAACTAAAACTCAGTTCCCTGTTCATAGCCACGCCTCCTGATCTTGTCAGATGTCTGTGTGTTGTTTCTGCCTCCTTTTCTCCTGGTGCTCAGGTGTAGAGTTTTGTATGAGCATACTGCGTATTTGACTATAGCCAAATATGTGTTGTTAAGTCAGGATGGTGGGGTGGTTATCCAGCCAGACATGGAGTCTAACCATTTGTTCCTGTGTGCTAAACTAAAGTCAGCATTTTTGTCTCAACAGAAATTGGACCACCACCACCACCACCACCCTCCTTTCCCACCCCTTTGCCATCACAGTTGCTGCTTTGGGACTTTTAGGGTATCTCAAAGCCATAGGCAGCTCTGTGTTTTATTACAGGATTTGTTTTGGCTTCCCTATGTGAACATCTGTTCTTTCCCCTTCGCCCTTTCCAGATGTCCCCTAGCTGTGCTGACCTCTGCACTGTGTAGTGTTGCCATCTGGTGGATTGTGTGTGACTACATCCTTCCCACCCTGCTGTTCTGTCTTGATGGCTTCAGAACACAGTAGCCATCCGGACCCTTTGACAGATAGTTTGCTGTGTAAGTTTCTTGTTCCCGTTTCTCTCCTGCCTTCCCCTGTTGTCCGGTGTGGTTTTCAAGGTGCATGTGTTTCTCCTTCTGGCTCTCCTGGCTGTTTTGGTTTGCTTATTTTCCAGGGTTCTCTTTCTGAATCTTTTCCATGAACTGCATGGTGGTAGCAGCAGAAGGGGTGGGGCGGGGCCTCAATGATCCTTTGAAGCCAAGAATGTTGAAAAATGACACCCATTTTTGAAAGTTGTGCTAGTTATTTATATACGTGGACTTTGGAATAGTTCTCTTCCCTGTAGAAATGTTTAGGTAGTTGGCCTGATTAGTGTGATCTCCTTTCTACCAGGGTTTGCACACTCCTCTCATGTTCTGTACCTTGAGTGTGTCTCCAGCCAAAAGGGTTTTATCTCCATTCTTATTTTAGCAAAGATTGGGTTTGTAGCATGGAGGGCTAGCGAGGACTGTAGGGTGATTTCTGCCCATGGAGCATCTCTCTTGAGGTCCCCTGTCTTTGGTGGTAGAGCACACAGGGTCATGTCGCATCCTCCTCTGTGTTGAGTGAGACTAGGAGACAGAGCTGGCTATTTCCTTCCTGCTCAGGTTTCCACCTTACAGTCTCTAGACTCTGCCTTCTTCCTTTCTCAAGCGTAGCTAGACTGTCTTTATTAGATTATGTACCCAGGTTTGTAGTCTCTTGAGATCTGTCATCTTCTTTTCAGCAGAGTGTTGCAAAAAACACCCATGTGGAGCACCACAGTTGAGACCCACAGAGGGAGACTTTGTCCCACAGCAACAACACCCCAAACCTTTCTTCTGTTCATTCGAAAAATGACTCTTCTTGTCCCAGATTGGACTTAGAAATTACCAAAGCATTCGGAATTCCTCTCTAGGATCTCTTCCAAAGTAAAAGTGCATCGCAACCAACCCTGGTCCTTTGTGGTTCTGTTGAGTGTTTTCATATGACTGAGAAAAATAAAAAATTAATCAGAGCCAGTTCTTGAAGATTAAAGAAAACCTACTGAACACATTTTTATTTATGGCATTTTCTTGAATATCTTAGGTGAATTTATAGTCTTACATTCACACTCAGGTTTCTATAGAATTTAAAAAAATATTTTTTTTTTTTTTTGCCTCTTCTGTCAACTAAGGAGTGGTGTTGCCTTTTATAGTTCCTCTCAGACCGTTCCAAGTGGCCAGGATGTTCTGAGTGGGTGGAGTTGCTGCTAATAATATTTGTCTTCAGGCTCAAATGTCTTCCACTTAAGTGTTGCTTCTGCTGGGGATTTCCTCCTCGGCGTCCTCTGCCAGATAGTCAGGTCACCTGGAATGGGTTGCCACCACACTTCAGGACCTAAGCAGGGCATTCCATTTAGCCTGCCTACTGATTTGAACTTACAAAAGCAAAAGCTTTTCCGTAGCTGATCTTCGTAGCCATCTGTGTGATCTTTGTAGCCACTAGTTCCTGGTCACTTTCTTCCAAAGAGGCTACATTTGTGGGTGATGGTCCGTTGCTGTGAGCTGGTAAGAGAGCCTTGCCTAGCAACCGTTAAGACTCCATTAGCTTACCTGAACCTGAAATCCAGAAAGCATTTAGTGTTCTATGTCTAGTGCATGCATGGGGGACGGTATCGCTAGAGAAATTTGGAGGGTTTTGTGGGGCATCATACAAAAAACTCTGTGGCAGTCAGTGGTCCCTTAGAAAGCTGGCCAGGCATTTGGAGGCTCAGAGAACACACTGGTCAAACATTTGGTTTTGGTTTTTTGTTTGTTTGTTATATTATAAACTTTGGTATGGATCATCATTTGCTTTTTGTTTTATTTTTATTTTTTAAACTTTGCTGTGTCTCTCACATGGTCACTGTCTGAGATTTGGGGCAGCTGAGGCTCCATAGACACCACAGAGAGGGCAGTGGTCTATGGCTGGGGCACAAGTTGAGGAAGACCAATGCAAATTTCATTGGGAAAGAGGGGAGAAAAATGTATATTCTGCATAGTGCTTGGGAAAAGCCAGGTGAGGAGAGCAGGTGGCAGAGGGAAACACCTGAATTTGGCTTCCTTCCCCTGTCTGAGTTCACGTTAGCCTCTTGCTGGTAATATGTCACCGTGGTTCTGGAGCTTCCCACTGTACTGATGTGCTAACTGCTCACTCGGGTCAGATAACCTGAGGCTTCTCTGGTGTGGTTAATGCATACTGAATTTCCTTCTGAGCGTCAAAATTCCACAGAAATTAGTAACCGCTAATATCACTATTTCACATTCCTTTACACTATTTTATAGAAAGATTAATGTTCTAAAAATTTATTTTCAGTCAGCCTAAGAAATAATTATTGACTGAGTTGCAATTCTTTGTTTGCTTTTTGTTTTTTGAGACAGCGTTTCTCTGGGTAGTCCTGGAACTCGCTCTGTAGACCAGGCTGGCCTTGAACTCACTGAGATCCACCTCCCTCTGCCTCCCAAGTGCTGGGACTAAAGGGGTGCACACCAGTGCCCAGCCTTTTTGGGGGATGTGGGTGGGATGAGGGGGGTTGTAGTTCTTCATACTGTATAGCACTTAAACTTTCAGTTTCAGTTTTAAGAAACCAGGAGCAGATTTCCTGAGCAGGCGGTGCACTGGTTTCTTTTCTTTTTCTTTTCTTTTTTTTTTTTTTTTTTTTGTGTGTGTGCTAATGATCTTACAGTACGGTAGTTACCCTCGCTTTTGACCTCAAATGATTTGAAATAGAGGAGTGACATTTCAGAAAAATCCAGTCTCATCTTTCTCTTTTGTCAAGAAGCCATAGAGCAGAATCAACTATACACACTGCCCAGAAACCTGGAAAAATCAAACCAACCTGGTGGATTTGGTTGCCTTTATGCAAATTCTAGATTTATATCCTTAAGAGAGATAAATAAATATTTCCTCCTCAATTTGTATTAGCAGAAAGAAATTTTAGCAGTTGGTTGGGAGAAGTAGTATCAGTATTCTGTATAGCCCAGTATGGGTAACTGGTGACGACTGACAGAATTTCTTAAGGCGAGGGCCCTTGAGGGTTTCCAGCACTAGGGGTGATGGATGTGGCCGGGCTGAGTCAGCTCCTCCATCTTACTGTTATACATTATATACACATACTGAAGTGAGTCCTCGTGCCCAATAAATACGCGGGATTATGATGTGCATCCTAAATCGTTACGTCATTCCTTAAAAAGAACTTTCACTAAATCCTATTTTGGGTATCTGGGCTCATGTTGGTTCCTTCCTGAGTCACATCTGTGCACGCACCTACTGTTTCTACTTAGAGTATTTCAGGTCAGTTGTGTGACACGGGCAGATTCAGCCAGGGCTTTCGGAACAGCAGTGGGTTGACAGCTCCGCCTGTTCTCACTCTGTCGTGAGCCAAGCAGTGAGGTGTTTGGGTGCCGTTACTGCGGGCAGTCCACCATCATCAGAACTTCGGAACCCGTGCTTCATTAGGAGGACCAGTTGTTGTCAATCATCCTGGCCATGAAGCGGACTCCTCCAGAGCTGAAAGGACTTATTTTTACTCCCTGGAGCTGGTCTCTTGCAGATTGTTATTGGCTCTCCCGACTGTAGTTTGACTTAAAAGGAGGGAGCCCACTCTACCCCCAGACAGGATTTCTCTGTGTAGCCCTGGCTGTCCTGGAATTCGCTTTGTAGACCGGACTGGCCTCTAACTCACTGAGATCCACCTGCCTCTGCCTCCTAAGCTGTGATTAAAGGCCTCACCACCACTGCCCGGCTAAGGAGGAAGCTTTAAAGTCGGTGTTTTCTCCTTCCTCTAGCAAACGCTGATGGAGGTAAATGAGTGCATGTGGTTCTGAAGCAAAGACTGGCCTGCCAACATCTTTTGGTGTATTCTGCTATTTTCTCCTCTGACCGTTTAATGAAAATCACTTATGGGGAGCATGCTTTGTGTGTGACCTGTTCTGTTTTGTGATTTTTCCTCCTGGGCAGTCTTCTGTCATAGAAAGGCTTTTAGGTTTTAACTAAGACAAGTTTCACAGCATTTAAGTGATTAACTGAACATTTAGTACATAGTTATGATACAGATAAAACTGAAATTTTGCTTGAATATTACTTAAATTTTCCATTGGCATATAAAATTATTTGTTGTTTATTATATCTGCTTTCTGCTCTGACCAGTGAATATTATGTAGCTGTTTTGCTACGTTTATATTTAGACATATATTTGAAATACGGGATTTATGACTATTCTGGTTATCTCGGAATAACCTTCAAAGAGAAACGAGATGCTTGGTGTAATAATGTGCTTTAAGGTGTGTGTGTGTGTGTGTGTTTGTGTGTGTGTGTGTGTGTGTGTGTAAGTGGCAAATGTTGACTGCACAAAATTCTTCAGTTTGCAAAACAAATAGTTATATCAAAGTGCAAGATTGCCTTTCTCTGTCAACTATTTAAAAGTTGTTTTAGTGACTGTAATCTTACCTTTTTCCAACTGTTTTCAGAGTAATTCTTCAGCCCAGTGTTCAGAGCTGTAAAACCCCTGAACCTAACCTTTCTGGCAGTGCAGGCATTACTAAACGAACCACCAGATCTGCTTCGGGGAAAAGCAGTCTAAAAAGGTGAGAAAAGAGTCCTGCTCTGGAGGGCCCGTTTGTCTCCAGTTTACTCTCTTGACCCCAGCTTCTGGGGCGGACTTGAAGATAGGAAGGTGGAGTTTCTGTGATGAGAACGGAGGCTTCTGTGTTACTGGCTGTCCAGAGGAAATTCCTCGTGTTGCAAGTGCGGTCTCTGGCATGACATGGGGAAGCTGAGGGCGTTGCCCCAGAACTCTTCCAGGGTGCTGCGCCCGTCTTGGAGGAAGCCCCTTCATGTCTGTCAGGTCCAGCTCAGTGAGTCATGGCAGAGCAATCTCTGGCCACAGCTCT
Source organism: Microtus ochrogaster (assembly GCF_000317375.1). NCBI lineage: Eukaryota > Metazoa > Chordata > Mammalia > Rodentia > Cricetidae > Microtus > Microtus ochrogaster. The sequence goes on along the minus strand of NW_004949216.1, from coordinate 413,388 downwards.
CTCTTCAAGACCTGCCGTGGCTGCTTCCTCTTCTGTCTCCTCAGTTGTTACTCTTTTCATTTATCCTAGGCTCTGTTGAGAAAGCTTTCCACTGTCTCTGGATGTTTGTTGTAAACCAAAGGCACACGTGTAATTTTTAAGCTGTCCTGAGACCCAGCCTCTGATGAGGGACAGACCACAGGGTCGCTGTTTCCCGCCCATAGGTAGACAGCAGGAGCTTGGGCGCCATCTGCTGGCGGATGGTTCCGCTTCACTTTGAAATGGGTAGCTCTGAGCTTAACCTGAGCCAGACTCTGCTACAGTCTTGTCCTTTCATGGGAAGTCTTCATCCTCATCACTCACATCGGTGTAAGTTTGCCCTCATGTTGTGTGTCCATCTGGACTGAAACCACGTCCAGACGGCGTGGAGCATGCAGACTGTGCGGGATAGAGAGGTTTGGTTCCTGCTGATGCCCTGCGTGGCTCCTGCTCATTTGTCAGGTTCAGAAGGAAGTTTGTAGTCTCCACACTTTACACCCCCTACCTCCTCTCAGGAGTGTAAATCCATTACGATGCTGCCTTTCTGTGTTTCCACCCTCACTCTGAAGCACCCTCATCGCACCTCCAGGTGGACGACTTCACCCCATCGCTGCACTTCCTTTTGTACGGTCCTTTCTTTTTCATTACTTCATCCCATTTTCCTAAGTCTGTCTTGTCCAAGTGACCTTTCAGGTTGCACCTTTGGGAACCATCACTCTTCTGCCACCAAACCGTCCTAACGCCTGTTTCTCGGGGTAACTTGTACCTTGTCATCCTGTTACGTGGTGTGGTGTGGTGCTCGGGGTCCTTCATTACTCATCCAAACCATAAATCAGTGTGTCTGTGACCATCTCACCTGAGATGGACTTTTTAAGTCCTCGCTGTGAAATCCATGGCCATCTTTCCTGTCTTTGCATCACGACTCTCACGGTCTCGGCCCCTGGGTCCTGTTCCGTTGCTCTGGGATTTCATCCTTCATCCACCATCATCTCTAGGAGTCCCGGGATGTTGTCTCTATTTTTAAGTGCTGGCATTTGGAATTCCAGTTATATTTCCGTTTGATTAGACCTGCCAGTTGTCTTTGTACTCAGTACTCTTAGCTCATGTCTGTAAAAACTACACACCAAATTCAGATGTGTCTTCTGTTAGCCAAGTGAGGGTCACCTCCCGATCAGAAGCAGTTTTCTGGGCGACTCTGTCTTTTTTTTTTCTCACTCTTCCTTTTTCTCTGAAAGTTGCCAGTGGGTTTGAGACGTAACATTGTGGGAGGAAGGAAGAGAGGAAGGGTGAGTCAGGTTGATTTCTGGTGAGCCCAGATCTCCTTACAGACAGGCCAAGCACTCTGAGAAGGTGGGGCTGCCAAAACTAGAAACTGCTTGAGGCGCTGGAGCTTTTCCTGTGACCACATTCTGGCCTTGGAACCACCCAGTAACCCCTCTCTCTCTCTCTCTCTCTCTCTCTCTCTCTCTCTCTCTCTCTCTCTCTCTCTCTCTCTCTTTCCGTTCTTCCCTCTTCCCCCACAGCCTGGCTCCTTGGAGGGAGAGGAGGAACGCTTTGCGACAAATGCCCGTGCTGGCGTTATGGTACCTTGCCTTGCTCTGCTGCCTGCGCCTGCTTGTGTTTGTTTATTTTGTTTGTTTCTATTGCTTTTTTTTTTTAATGAAATTTGAACTTTCCTCTGCCCTGCCTTCCTCTCGTGTCTGTCTTCATGGTTGGTGGTGTCCTGTCTCTTCCAAAGAGTCAGATGAACCACACTACGTATGCGCTTCTCCGCATGTCCCTGCTTGTCTCGTGTTGCCGCCCTTGTCTTCAGAAACTCCGTCTGGGACGCTTGAAAGTCTTCATGGTAAATCTTTTTCTTTTTTCTCCTCAGTCCAGCCGTTTCAAGGACTAAGACAGTCTTGCGTTAAAAAACCGCTGACCAGCACTCCAGGGAAGACTAGGAACAGAAAACCCCAACAGGATTTAGCCAATCGCTCTGAAAACAAAACAGACACTGCAAAGGCCTTAGTTTCTCTCCACATAAGAAGTTCATTCAATGAAGAAAATATCACCGGCCTCTCAGCCACGCACTGACTGTAGGGCGTGGCTGAACATTTGAGGGCCCAACTCCCCCTTTGTAATCTCAAGTTGGATGAAAGCTGCTATCGAAAGTTTAGTCTCAGGTGTCAATACCCGGCCCTCTGCCACCAGAGAGCTGTCTGGTGAGCGTGGTACATGTGTGTTCCTGTGATGGCAATCATGTTTGCTGCTGGCCTTCAGAAGGATCTGATGAAGGTCTCTTGGGTATTTATTTTTTGTTCAGCCTGTGACCGCCGTCTTGTAATTAAAGATGAAAGAAGACGAGCATCTCTCCAGTGGTACCCTCCGTCTAAGACAGGATTTGGTACAATGTTTCACTTTGCTCCTGTTAATACTGTCGTGATGTTCACTGTGTGAAGTACCCAAGCTGCTTGTCTTTCACCAAAGAGTGCTTTAATAACAATCTGTGAAAACTACATTTAAACACTGTTACGTGTTGTTGTGGTTACCAAAACATGCTAAAGAATGTTGATAGAGTGTTTGAACCTTTTCTCAGTTGAAAGGTTATGTAAGTTCTTCCTTGTGTCCTTTAGGATGAAGACTTCAGGGCTGGGCGTTAGATCGCTCAGTCACATGTCAGAATTGTGTTTCCTCCAGTACATTAAAACCAAACAGCAATGCTGGTGTTTGGTGGCTTTAAAGACAAAATTGTTCACCCTCTGTAGAGTCTTTTCTCTGTGCTGCTGTGGAGTTTTGTTATTTGTATGATTCACAGTTTGATTTTAGCGGCAATTGCTTGCTTCTGGAGTTAGGCTGTTTGTGTAAGAGAACTCACTGTTGCCTTTGGTTAGGGAATACGACTAGAAACTGTAGCGTGCCTTCTCTCTTCACCCCTGCTGGAAGTCAACAGCACCTGTGCCATGAAGCAATTGCAAAAGCCAGAATTTATCTGTTGCCAAAAAGAAAAAGACAGAGCCAGTCGTTAGAGAATGCTTTAGAGTTGTCCTGGTTACCTCCACAGCAGAGGAATGGTTTTTATTGACTCTTCCCAGTTTGGAGACTGGAGAAATGCAGTATTGAAAGCCATTGAGAGCCAATGCCTTCCTAAGACAGACGAGTGTCAGGTGAGCAGGCGGCCCCACTTGAACAGTTGACCTTCTTGTAGATGGAATGAATAAGATAAAGTCTGGTAAATTAAAAAAAAAAAAAGAAAGAAATGGAAAGACATAGGGTCCCCCGTTTCAGTGTTTCTATCCTCTGTGGCACTGGCTGACATTGAGTTGGGGGCCTGGGGATATCAGTGTAGAATCCACACGAAGAGCCCCTCCCCAGTCAGCTTTTAAACACCAAAGAAAGGCAGTTAAGGTCTAGGTAGGAGGACATTTCGTTTACTTGTAATGCTCAATCAAACTGCACCTGAGTCTAAAATAGCCCTTGCAGGGAGGTTCTCCCTCCCCTGAGCAAGCCAGGCCTAGTACTTAGGAGACCTTACTTCCTTGTGAACCAAGCTCGATTTGCCCTGTGTATCAGGATGGATGAACAGGGCCTGCCCACCGTGACTCATGGTGATTGAATCTGTGAATAAAACCACTTGGGCGTCAGTGATAACCACAGTGCTTTTTAGAAATTGCCCCTTTGTTTTCAGCTCCAATTGCTACCACTGTGGCGTGGCTCTTGCTAAAATTTCCTCTCTTGCTGGTTGCTTAGGAAACGTGAGTTGGTGAGGACACATTCCCAGGAAAACCTACTTCGTTCAGATGCTGTGGTGATAATTCTAGGGATGGACAGTCACCAGCACCGACTGGTGGCATCTAGGATGCAGGAGGTTTGGGTCTGACTAATGGAAAATCCTTCCTGCTTTGAATTAGTGGGCAGAAGACCCTGTTGCTGCAGAGCATAAATCAGTGGCTGTTGGGTGGAGGGGCCCCTTAACTTCAGATGGCTTTGAAAGTCATCAAGTCCTTCTCCAGCAGAATTAGAACTGGGAAGTATGCATATAGGTGAAGGGGAACTCAGAGCCTCCAGAGTTCCAGAGAGGAATCTCTGCAAAGCTGGGCTTCAGGACTTACAGATAGATGAATACAGTTACGAGGCCCAGCTAGAACTCTGTTGCCAAGAGGCAGGAAGGATGGTCCCTGAACAGTGGTAGCCGTATTGGTCAAACATGGCCACATGATGCTCTTCCTCAGAACTTTACAGCTTTAACTTGATCCTCCAAACGTAGCCCCTACCCATTGTCCTGCCCCATGCCCTCCCGCCTCTCCCCACGGGTGGCTTCTACCTCTTGGCTTGGGCCCCGACAGGTCATAGAGGCTTTCTCAAGTGTTCTCATGAGGCTCTTGGAGCGTTTTCGGGTCTAACAGACCTTTCCAGCTATCTGGGTAACTTTGTGCCTGGAACGCTTAGGCCTCTGTTACCTTGAATCGCTGTCGTTTGGTGTGTGTCCTAGAAGTAGCAGCTGCTTTCTGCATATATTTTCTGAAAGTTCTTACCGGAGTTTAGAAAGCAGTTAGTCAGAAACCTTAAAAATCTATTTTCTTTAAGATTTCTCTTCCACTAAAATGTCCTAGTAAGCTTAGCGACCGCTCTTGCATTTTTCTCCTTAAATCTGTTTAAGTTTCCCATGCCACTGGGTGGAAATAATACTACAGATGTGTTTGATAGGAGTTTGCCTATCCTGTATAAGAAATTACCTCCTTAGTGACCCAGTAGAACTCACTGTGGATGGATGTGTCCGTCAGATTAGAGAACCGCAGTTCTGCATCCTTCATTTGAAGACTCTATTGTATGCTCATGTGCAGGTGATTAAGTGAAGTTTTAAAGTGTAACTGATGAATCAGTATTTGATCAATCGTTGTTTTGATATTTTATTAAATTGTATATTTCTAATCATATTTTTTAAAGCTGAGAGAAGTGGTTGGATGTTTATTCTCCTGAAGGTATTTTTAAGACAAAGCTTCACCGTAGCCTGTAAACTTGGCACATACATGTAGTTTTTGATACTTCTTGTTGCATTTGAAAATCTTGTGTATTGTAAAATGGTTTTATACAAAATACTAAATAGTAGAAATTGTATAATTTGCAATCATATAATTAAAAATATTAAACAGTTTTTTGACTTACTGCGTCCACTTACTGAGCAAAATCAGTAGATAGTAATTTAAATATAAAATGGATTTGATTTTGTTTTCTCAAGACAGGTTTCTCTGTAGTTTTTGGAGCCTGGCCTGGAACTCACTCTGTAGACCGGGCTGACCTCGAACTCACAGAGATCTGCCTGCCTCTGCTTCCCAAGTGCTGGGATTAAAGGCGTGTGATTTAATTTTTAGCTTGCAAGGGACATCAAAACAAAACACTACAGACTGTGTGGGACAGGTAAAGAAAAATATATTCCCTTAGTGCCGGAAGCGCGGATCTCAAGATCAGGATGTCAGCGGGGTGGGTTTCTCTAGAGGTTGCTGTTCTTGGCTTGCTCATGGACCCTTCTCACTGGACGTCCTCTTTGTCTGCCCATCCCTGGAGTTGCCTTATGAGGTCACCAGTGAGAATGGATTAGGGCCATGGTAGTGGCTTGCCTTCACTTCTTTAAAAGTCCTGCCTCTAGATGTAGCCAGTTGTAAGGTCCAGAGGGGTTAGGGCTTCAGGATGCACAGGAGGTGAGTGAGTGAGGGTGCCTACTATAAAATCATTCCACACTGGACAATCTGGAGGATAAGGGTCAGGAATAGTAGGCGTGGGGCCTGTAGGTCCTGGATCATACATAGCATGCAGCCTGGCCGCATACCTGGCAAAGCCCTTTATGTCTCAGCTCCCGGGGTTATCTGCTTGTGTGACCCGGAGCCACACGGTCTGTAGTCTCGTCTCCACACTGACTCCTTCCCTAGTGAACCAAATGAAACAGTTCATGCAGAGTGTTTCCCACGACTGGAGCACAGGTTTGCGGAGGTTATTTTGTACCTTTTAGCACAAATGAATGTCTGATAACGTAGCCTGATTTTAGATTTATAGCTCCCATGTTTCTGGTATCTTTGGTATGTAACCTCATGCATCGGAATGGGGTCAGTTCACATTATCTTTGCGGGAAGGTGGAAATACACCCAAAGCAGGCAAGTCTCTGGTAGTGTCTTCTTTCAGAGCCCTGGCGAAGGGAAAGCTAAGCAAAAGGGTTACCAAGATGGCCCAACTAGAAGCCACAGAAAGGTGAAAGGAAAGAACTCGACACAAATGTCCTCAGCCCTCTACAGGGTGCACACGCTCCCATCCCCAGCATACACACAAACATTTCCTTTTAAAGAAGCAAAGCTAGTTTTCACGCCTATGTTGGTAGGAGCATGGTAGGAGCAGGAGAGCCCAGACTGGTTGTGTATAAAACTGGTCTCTGACCACTATCGACTGGGACTGAGTCAATCTATCTGTTTCTACTTCTATAAGACGGGGATGATAATATTCCTGCTGGATTATATGAGTTAATACCATGAGCCACTCAGGGCAAGTGCTTGGTATGTACTAATATGTATTTTCAATTAAAAAATATGAAAATACTGCTATAGTGCTTTTCAAATGGATGGTAACAGCTCCCGTTGGTAGCTGTTGAGACATGGATGAGCTGGTTAGTCAGATAGCAGGATATTGACCCCCCGCCCTGCACTGAGGTCATGGATGAGGTCTCTTTTATCCAGATTTGAAGTGTTTTGTTGTTGATGACTGGCACAGGATGACCCTGTTTCTATCATGTTTGTGGTGGGAGGAAAAAGGACCCTTCTGGGCAATCTGTACAGTCTCTTCCCTCGCTCCCTTTTTGAGGGGACTGGTTCATGTGTGTGGGAGTCCTTAGGTGCTTCCCTGTACCACGCCTGCAGTCCTGCCTTGTTTCTAACGGAGTCTCATCTCTTTGTCAGCCAGTCTGCATGGCCTTGACGAGCTCATGGATGACCAGTGTTCTGTGCAAACGGAATTGGCCAGGTAAGGAGGCACTTGGCCCGGAGGACCAGATCTCCTAGGGCTGCCTGCTACCAGTACTCACCAGTGTTCACAGAACAGCACAGTTTTGAACAGCCTCTGGGTGGGAGAAGGCGGGGGAGGAGGTACAGGCTGGGTGGGTGCTGCCTTACGGAACCGATCTTTTCAGAGAGGACAATTCTCCCTTGTGTAGGACTCCAGATGATGCTGGGTGTCTGGCAGTTCCACCTACACCTCAGTGCCAGCCAGACTCCCAACCATTGGACAGCCCCCGTCCCCTCCTCTCCCATTTCTGCTGCCCTGCCCCCAGAATGACTAAGTGCCTATAGAGCTTTTGTTGGAAGCATCAAAGCTGCCGCCCAAGCACTGGATCCTGCTGAAATAGGGGTTCCTCGCCCTTTCTGCTCTGGTCCAAGACCAATGGGAAGGGAAAAGACATCACTTAGAGACAGTGGAAAAGTGGAGCTTCTGAGGCCCAAATTCTAGGGTGAGCTTGGGGTTGTCTGTTCAGCTCTTTTCCTGCCTGGTCCTCGGTGTCTTCACGGTAACCTGTATCTGTTCTCCCTTGGAGATGGGGGAGGTCTGTGGTCTGACCGGAGGACACAGGAAATGCCTCAGGCAGGCCTGGGGTTGGCAGGACAGGACGGGGAGGGGAGCTAGCGGCCGTGGTGTACTTACCCGGAGGGACATTCTGCAAGGGTCTCATTGGTCATGCTTTGCCATGAGCACAATGGCTGGCCCTGGACTAGGGGTAAGAACAGGTTTGAGAACAGCTTAACCATCTCCTCCTTTTCCAGTGATAGCTGGCTGTCTCGGGCTGTAACCTTTCTAGACCGGCTTTTGATATGGCTCAGAGTCCGCAGGGCCTAACCCTCCAGAGATCCCTCCTGACTACGGTGCTGCACTCCTCACTGCGAATCTTGTACAATGTAAGCCTATTTTCTCAGGCTTGTGCCTCAGCCACCCCGCAAACGTGTCTGCCTCGTTCTTCCAGGGTTGCCACTGGGTGTCACGTCGGCTCTGTTGGTGGGTGAGGAGGGAGCCCAGTTGACAGCCCTGGGGTAGCTGCTCAGTTACAAGCCCAGTGGGGCTGTTACTACTTGAGCCCTCTCAGGTCAATGCCTCCCGTGGGCAAAAGACCCTCAACTTCTCCAGCAGCATGGCTGGTTCCACGGGTGCACAGCATGCCGGGGAGAACAACCTGTTTGCCTGTTACCTCAAGGCCTTACGGGATGCTCAGAGAACATCCTCAACAGTGGTCACACTGGTTCACTTATCTCATAGGCCACCTGGTATTATTTCTTCCCTTTCTGCCCTTCCAAAAGCCAATCTGCATTCCTGAGCACTTGGGACTTTATTAAATAAAGAGCCTCCTGTTGCTGTCCCATGAGGCCATCAGCTAGTGTCTCCGTGGGCCACCAGTACGGTTCTGGGGTTCATCAGAAATGAGCACACAGGTGCCCTTGGTGCCTTTAGTATTTGACAACTCAGGACTGCCTCTCTGTTCACCCCCTTATAAATGCTTCTGTGTCCCCAGCTACAGTTGGCCATCTGCAACTGGGCATTCTTATGAAGAGTGCTTTAAAGGCTTCTGTGGCTCTGCCCTGTTGATTGGACCTGCCAGGCCCACAGGTGGTTCTCTGATTTGTAAACACCTGTTTTGATTAGGGACATTCCTGTTACCAAGCCTTGTAGCCTGAGCAAAAGTTCTGGAGCAGAGACGGATGGGGTTGAGGAAGCAGGAGCCACTAGGGCCTTAAGCCTGAGCTCTCCCTTGGTTCCTAGTCTAACCCAGTACCTCTCTGATGGTGGTCCTTGGGGTGGCTAAAAAGCGTGCCACAAATACTCCAGGATTCCTATGTCCCACTGAGGTACACATGGTCCTTTGTGTTCCAGTTACAGTGCCTAGAAAGAACACTGGGCTCGGGGAATGGGGCCTTTGTTTGCCTTGGGCTCTTCCCATGGTGGGGACACCCATGCTGTGGGTGGTCTGAGTTGTATTGTTTCCTTTTTAATAGTAATTCTGGTGGGTCAGGATATGGTGCCTTGAGGGAGGAATGATGTTAGCACACTGAGGAAAAGTGTCTTGGTGTGGACTTTAGCCATCAAGAGTTCTCTCTGTTTAAGGACGGTTTCATCTATTTAAGGAAAGTTTCGGATGAACCCTTTTTTTTTTTCCTTAATCCTTTCCTGTACCATATAAACATAGGTGACTACAGGACATTGCCCAGCCAATTCAGTGCTCAGGGTCCACTCGGAGTTGTCCCTTGGGTTGTACCTAGGGCCACAGTGGGAGTAGACTGGACCCTGGGAAATTGATTCTCACAGGGATGGTGGGAGGTAGCAGTAGCAGGAGGAAATATGGGCAGACCTTGCCTCTCCATGTAGTACTGCATGGTAAGCCTGCAGCGGGCAGCACATGTTCACAAGAGTGTGGTAGGTTTTCCCACCTTGGGACAGCTGGCTCTTCAGCCTTGCCCGCACATGAGGAACTAAGGCTGACAAGACAGTGTGTGCCTGACCTGCCTGGAAACAGCAAAGACGTTTGCAGAACAGCCTGGCCAAGAGTGCAGACCTGCGGAGGCCCTTGCAGCAGACATCCCTAGCGCAGCAGCAGCTTCTGGTTCCCAAATGCCTTAAGTTGTCACTCATCCAGAAATGGGAAACGATGTGTTGGCACGGCTCATGCCCTAGCAAGGCAAGCAGAATTCCTTTGCCCTGCTATGTTCTACAGCCCTGAAGTCTGAAACCACTTGGTTCAGAAGTCACACACACACAGGCCACCCCAGATTGGTCTCCCACTTCTAAGAGACAAGGTTTCTCTGGTATGACTAACCTGCTTGGGTTTTAAGTTATCGGTCAGAATCACTGGTTGAGAGTGCCCACCTCATGACATGTTTCCCCCAGCCCCTCAAAGGAGCCTGGCAGGCAACTTTGAGCCTGGGTCCTACTTTGGGTATACATCCATGCAGAATGATCTTGCTGATAGCTTTCTCTGCCCTTGACTTTTTTTTGTTTGTTTGTTT
>NW_004949216.1:399351-403228 GCF_000317375.1 Microtus ochrogaster | reverse complement strand
CCTGCCTCTGCCTCCCGAGTGCTGGGATTAAAGGCGTGCGCCACCACCGCCCGGCCCTTGACTTGTATTCTGCCATCTTCTCTGGAATACCCAGGCTGTGACCCAAGGTACAAGCAATAATTAAATCAACTTGCCCCATCAAATCAGCAAGGTGTCCATCGTCTGACCGTGTGACTCGAGGCAGCATTGCTTCAAGCTTTCCCAGTGTCATTCACAACTCAGATGGGAATGTTCTTAACAGGAAGCCTTGCTCTGCTGACCTTCAGAGCCAAGGGAGGCAGATTGACATCGTGGGGCAGCCCTTACACTGCCCCAGCTATCCCATAGTACTCACAAGCAGTGTGCCAGCTCCAGGGAAAATGAATAAGACAGTCAGTTCGTATATCTTTGTACTCATTCATTTAATAAACGTGGGATCAGAAGCAGGAGGACACCCGAAGCGAACATCCTTGGTAGTAATGTATCTAGAGGTTCAACTTTGATTCAACCAAACCCCAAGAGAGTTCAGAGGGAACGCTGACCCTCACTCCACCTGGGTCCAGTTCAGCACCATCTCAGACTATGACTAAGTGGGGAGGACACGGGTCTTGGAGGCGAGGCTCCACCATAAGCACATCTCCACAGCTGTGATTCGGCCCTCCCTCACATGAGGAATCTTCCGATTTTACCAGTGGCTGGGTGGCTTTGCCTTGGGCTTCAAGCTGTCTGGAGTGGGCTTCCAGGTGAGTGACTGACCCGTGAGGTGATTCTTAAACTCCACCAGAGGTGGGAAGAACAACACAGGAACTAGGGGATGGCCCAGGGGAGGAGCCTGCCACGGTGTTCACAGTTGGTAAGTGGGATTGAGTTATAAGTCCGTAGTAACAGCGCTGAATTCTGACACTATGTTTTGTTTTGTCTGTTTTAGAGACAGAGTCTCACTCACTATGTAGCTCTGACTGTCCTGAAACTTGCTCTATAGACCAGGCTAGCCTTGAACTCTGCTCTCAATGCTGGGATTAAAGATGTGCGCCACCACTGCCAGGTGACACTGGTTTTAAGAAAGAAAAACTTTACATTTACCAGGAAGCTTTTCATTTGATTAGTGACTTAAATAACACAGTTTTAAATCATACACCTAACAACCATCTGAACACTAAGTGTGCACAGACATATACCACGAGGTAGTTTAAATCACCACTGAAAGCTAGTACTTCCTCTGCCTCACCGAGTGGTTGTCACTGGTGTGTGATGACAGTTTAAAGTTGGTGTCTGAATAAAAACAACTCGGGAAACTTCTCAGCAGAACTGGACCATTATGGACAATGGTGTGAAAACCAGGCTGCTTTAAATGGGCAGCTCCTGAAATGCTGGAGGGCTTGTCTAGACAACTCCCTAAGTCATCTCAATAGGTGGTTCTTCTTTATTTTTATTTCCTCGGATTTTCACAATTCACTCTGTAGACAAATCTGTCCTCCAAGTGCTGAGTTTAAAGGCATGCGCCACCATGCCCACCGGCTCTGCCGTCTGACTACTTTACACTGGACTTCAGTGGCAGAACTGTTAGAATCTATTTACACATTTGAAACATTATTCCTTACTAAGGTCTCCATCGTTCATCTGTGGGAAGTGCCTGACCTCATGGGACCTGCACTTTACATCCCACAGAGCAAGAAAGTGCAGCCAGTTCACACGACACGGGAAAAGCAACATCTATTGTTCTTAGAGTCTGACTCTTCTCGCGGCAAGGAAAGTCTCTTCATAGTGCTGCTCTGCTGACGGGGAATGGCTGTTAGGCCAGGGCCGGGAAGTCCTCAGGGTCATCCGGGTTGGGAGCCACATCCTGGGTCTAAAGAAAAAAGAGGTTTTAAAGTCACTTCCCCCACCCAGCTGTGGCCAGCATTAGACCACTTACTGGGTGACACAGGCGGCCACCTCATTTCTACCCGGCAGCCCAGGGAGGAACCAGTGGAGCCACAGTGGAAGGCACAGTGGCCTGAGGGCTACCGTCAGGAGCTGTCTCCTTCTTGCCCTCTGGATCTGACACTTTCTTGTCCCAATATGTAACTGTTTAGGGCTGTAGAGTAGGCTCAGTGGTTAAGAACATTGGCTGCTCTTCCAGAGGACCAGGGTTTGATCCCTAACATTCACATGGTAACTCACAGCCATCTGGATCCAATGCCCTCTTCTGGCCTCCAAGGGCACCAGGCATACAGGTGGTAGATACACACATGTAAAGTACTCATATACATACGCATAAAATAAACATAAAAAGTAACCATTTACTACAGGCTAGGTACCTAAGGTAAGCAAGAATGAATTCACAGTTTCCCACACAGTGCTTAAGTTTCAGGGAGACATGAAGTCGGGAACTTAAGTCACAGCAAGGGGTTCAGTGTCACAGCAAGGTTTTCTGAAGAGTCCTGAGATGAGCCTCAGCATAGGAGCAGGGGACAGATGTGGCACCTGTGTCCTGCACAGGTTTGCTGTTGTTCGCTCAACAGGAGTGGCAGTTACTGTTCACAGAATACATTTGTTTTTACTTCAAGTAGTGTGCTTAAAAAGGTCTTGTCTTTGTGTGGGTTTTTTTTTAATATTTATTTATTTATTATGTATATAATATTCTGTCTGTATGTCTGCAGGCCAGAAGAGGGCACCAGATCTGTTACAGATGATTGTGAGCCACCATGTGGTTGCCGGGAATTGAACTCAGGACCTTTGGAAGAGCAGACAATGCTCTTAACCACTGAGCCATCTCTCCAGCCCTGTGTTTGTGTTTAACAAGCTACAGGCCCTTCATCCCAGCACGGGAGACTGGGCTGGGACTGGCTATAGCCTCCTGGAGGGAGCAGCACCGATGGGTAATCGCACAGTAGGGGGACACAGCAGGAAGAAATGGTTCACGAGGGAAGCCTTTGCTCAGAGACCTCGACTGTTGGAGGGCGCTGTGCACAAGGGTGCTTTAGAGGCTGGGGATCTACGCGAGATTGGCAGGGGAAGGCGCACAGTCGAGGCTCTGGGGTGCGGCCTGCTGCAGCTGGTCACAAAAGGCCGTCAGGACTTACCACCACTTCTGCTCTGGGGACATAGTTCTCTGTTCTTCTGATCCTTCCTCGGCCTCCTCGGGCATTGCCTCTGGCTCCCCGTCCGGGCCGAGGGAGGCTACCAAAGTTAATCTCCAGCTGGGATGTGATGTCATTGGCAGCTTTCCGGAAGACGTGGGACTCATCCTCATAGTCATCCTTCACCATCTAGAACACAGCCACAGGTCAGGCGGTCACACGCACAGCCATCTCCACAGATGCACAGCCTGGGCCTAGTAACGAACGAACATTTTTAAAATGTTGCACTGGTGGCCTGTGTGTCCCTGTGGACTTGGAAGACCCTGGATGTGTGTCCTAGCTAGACACCAGACACTGGTCTAATACAAGCAAAACTACCCAGGCTGCTTTCCTGCCCTCAGCCTCCCAAGTACTGGGGATATAGGTATGGGATCCTAGTTAGTCTTTGACCAAGCATCTTTGAATTTACTATTCAAGTAGAAACAAAATCCTATTGGGTGTGGTGGCTCATGCCTTTAATTCCAGCACTCAGGAAACAGGCAGGTGAATCTCTGAGTCTGAGGCCATCCTGGTCTACATAGTGAATTTCAAGACAACCAGAACTACATAGTAAGACCCTGTCTTAAAAGGAACAAATAAAAAAATAAATAACCCAATCTGGGCATGTTAAGATGTGAGATTATATTAGCATGTTTCAAGTGTATTTTGAAGGTCAGTGAGTCAGCTAACATAGTTACATCAAATATTCCGACAGATCTCTGCAGCCAGAGAATATGAATCGGACTTGGCTAGTTTGGTTTCAATAAAGTAAATGTCTTTGGCCAGGCGATGGTGGT
>NW_004949216.1:383796-399251 GCF_000317375.1 Microtus ochrogaster | reverse complement strand
AAAAAAAAAAAAAAAAAAAAAAAAAGGTAAATGTCTTTGGTCCTAGTTTATCTACGACATTTTTAGCCAGGATTGTTCTTAAAGCAACATGAGCCAAATCTTGGGGTTGCTAACTTACTTTGGTTTTGGGGTCTTTTGGTTTTTTGAGACAGGGTTTCTCTGTAACTTTGGAGCCTGTCTTGGAACTAGCTCTTACAGACCAAGCTAGCCTCGAAGGTTTTGGTGTCTTAAGAGACCTCCCACCAAAGAAAGTCCTAGGATACTATGTATTGTTTGAGGAACCAGCTCCTATTTTTACCTGTTTCCCAGCCTTAACAGTACTGTGGTTTCACAGGAAGCTACATTTCTAGTGTTCACAACAGAAAAGAACAACAAAAAGACGTGCTGCCTGCTAAGCCAACTCTGGCCTCCTAGGTCTCTGGTGGAACATCTCAGAACTTACCAGTCAAGTGTCTTAGACCTTGAGCTGACCAGGAAGGCAGAGTGGATATACTGTGTCGTCAGCAGCCTCCTAAATGAAGTACTCAGGTAACTGACCAAAGTGAGCATGAAAAGCTGGGCGGTGGTGGCGCACGCCTTTAATCCCAGCACTTGGGAGGCAGAGGCAGGCGGATCTCTGTGAGTTCCAGGACAGACTCCAAAGCTACAGAGAAACCCTGTCTCGAAAAACCAAAAAAAAAAAAAGTGAGCATGAAAATCCTCACAGGAATCTGGAGGAGGTGGGCATGGTAAGAGGAAGTGGGTCATGGGGCTGAGTCCCAGATGGGGACATCATTAGGACATCAGCTCCTTCCTGTCTGTTTCTTGGCCGCAGTGAGGCAAGCATACGGCTTTCTGCCATCTGTGCATCTTTGGGTCACACAACCTGAGGCTGAATCAAAACTTTTCTCATTATAAGTGATCTCAGGCATTTTGCTACAACACTGGAAATCTAACTAATAGGAAAACACAGAGAAAAATACACAGTGTTCTGAGCTGACTGGAAGTCGGCGAGTCTCCCCAGCGGGAAGATTGCTCATCACCACAGTCTGGCTTGTGCTGTGACAACAGGAATTCTAAACTCTGCACCTGGGTGCTTCAGTGTTCCTTTAACTTCAGTAACAGGAGAAAGTGGTAAGGGATCAGCCTTGTAAACATTATTTACTTATTATAAACATTATTTCCCTGGAGCCTCTCTGTCCAGGCATCTGGTAAAAAGCCCTGTGCTGGGCTGGGGAGATACAGCCACGGTGGTGAGGTGCTTGCACAAAGCATGAGGGTTGAGTGGATCCCAGCTGAGCGCATCTGTAACCCCAACAGCGGGAGGCAGAGACAGGATTAGGATTGTTGGAGCTTGTTAGCCAGTCTACTTGAATTGGTGAGTCCGAGGTTCATTGAGACACCTTGTCTCAAAACATGTCTCAAAACAAAAGTGAAGAGTGATAGACACACGAGCAAGTATGTATACACACACACACACACACACACACACACACACACACACACACAGGATCAGTGCTAGACAGGAACTGTGAAGAATAAGCCTACACAATACAGAGTCCGTAATAATGCCCTCAGTACAACTGGCTGCAGTCTGGTACCTGACAGTGCCATCAGCGATCTAGGAACTTCTCAGCAGTTCCTAGAGTTAGACAGAGGAAGCAGTGCTGTTCAAATACCGTAACAAAGGGATCACAGAATATAAGTGCTGTGGGATGTCTTTCTGTATACTGTGAATATGTGGTCTCATTGGTTGATAAATAAGAGCCAGGAGGGAAATCCAAGCAGAGATATAGGAGAAGAAGGGCAGAGTCTTGGAAATGCCAGCCAGCCAGCAACAAAGGAAGCAAGACGTGTAGAAAATGAGAGCAAGCCACGAACCATGTGGTAAAGCATAGATAAGAAACACCGGGTAATTTAAATGTTAAGAGCTAGCTGGTAAGAAGGCTTAGCCATCAGCCATGCACTTATAAGTACTAGTAAGCCTCTGAGTATTTTAAAAGCAGCTGCAGGACTGGGCGGAGCAGCAGAAAGCCTCTGTTTACATATAGGTTCCCTGGTCTTGGTTCAACTCATAACTGACCCAGTGGAATGCTCATCATGAAAGAGGAGTGGTGTGGTGGTGCAAACCTTAGCCTGGCCCTCGGGACACTGAAACATGGGTGGATGGAGAGTCTGAGGCCAGACCAGGCTACATACTCAAGACTTTGTCTTAAACAAAAGAACCTGAGGGGACGGCGATCTAATCATCAAAATAGTAGCCTTTGAAACAGCTGCTCTGTGCCTCCGAGAGGCCAAGGTGGACGGAACCCTTGGCGCTTGTGTCTTCCTGGCTGACTTTCAAGGCCAGCAGAGAATGCGGTATTCTCCTGTCGACACACCAAGTTCCATTCCTTCCCATCACCCTTGGTGAGGCCTGAGCAGAAACAAGAACATCAGGTGGAGGGGCTGGAGAGATGGCTAAGTGGGTACCAAACCTGATGGCCTCTGTGCTGAGAACCACATGTCTCCTCTGGCCTCCACATCACACTCCCCACACAGATGGTTCTGTTTTCACGTCCTCCAAGAGAGGTCCGATTGTGCCTGATGAGGGCAGCAGTGCATATTCCCCCAAGACAGAAGGCTTACTTACATCGTCTCTGTATTTGGACTTGTGAATCACCACTGCCTTGGAAGGAACTGTGGACTCTGGCTTGCGGATGTTGAACTCAGGCTTTGGTCTGGTTTGCTCTTGAAGGTTTTTCCACTCATCCAAGGTCATCTCTTGGACTTGATTTTCTTCTTCTACCTCCAACTCAGGAACTCTGTAAAGGTATATTATCATAATTTTTTTTTTTTTTGCTGATGGAACTTTTGTAGTACTTTATTAGAAATGTAGTAAGGTGGAAAGTAACCAGACCCTCAGGGTTGCATCTGAGTTTTATCTCTTCCATCCTATCCTGCACTGCAAACTAAAGGTACCTTCACAGTGGTTTGTGAAAATGACGTCATCACCCCATGTTCTCCCCATCAATTACACCGTCATGCACCTTTTCTGACGGCAGGGGGCAATATGATAATTGGGGAAAAAATAAGAGATGTTGTGGACACAAAGTCATGGAAACCATGGACTGAAGTCTTTAAACAATGGGTCACAAACGTACACTTTTATAAATACCCCTTCGGTTGGTTCAGACTCTCTCCAGGCCCATGCTCCAAACCCTTTTTAGACCTCTTCCTCATTATGCCAGAACTATTTTTGATCACATTATAAGTTTAGGTTTTCTTGTGGCCTCATTATATCTTCATGCTTATTTCCACATTTGTCTGATAACTTCATCGTGAGAACCTGTTAAAAATCGTTCATGTTTTACCCTCTTCTATGAGTCAGTTTGGAGTGAGGTTTTTATTGTAGACCTTTTTGGAGCACTGTGGGTGGAGCTTAGGGGTAGCATGTGTTGAGCAAACGTTCTGTCCCTATCCTATCTAAAACAGACTAGGAGATGGCTCGCTCTGGAAGCACCAGTTCCAAGGAATCTTATGCCCTCGTATGGCTTCCAAAGGATCTGCATTTGCACATACACATGCAGGCAAAATAGACACATTAAAAACCTTTTCAAATGCCCAATATCATTAGTCGTCAGAGAAGGGTGGCAAGCTACAAGAAGTTACCCCATTCCACACCTAACAGGACAGCTGGTATCAAAAAGGCATTTTAAGGGTTGCAGAGATGGTTCATCAGCAAGAGTACTTGCAACTCTTGCAGAAGACCTGGGTTTGGGTCTTAGGATTCACGTGGTGGCTTACAACCAGCTGTATTCAAGGGGATCCAACGCTCTTTTCTGGACCCCATGGCACCAGGCACGCATGTGGTATACATGTATGCAGGCAAAGCACTCATAAAAATAATTCTTTTTTAAGAAGGAAAAAAAGTGTCTTTAAAGGCATTTAAAAAGTGTTGACAAGGGTGTCAAAAAATATATGGTTAGGGAATTGTGTGTCAATTTAGAAAACAGTCTGGTGGGTGTTCAAATTTTACAATCAGGTGTGGTGGTTCACGTCTTTGAACCCAGCATTAGGGAGGTAAGGTCAGCTGATCTACAGAGGGAGCCCCAGGACTGCTGAGGCTACATAGCAAATTCTAAGGCAGCCTACATAGAGAGATCTTGTCTCGAAAATTTTTTTTCTGACAGTTCATATATGACCTAGTAATTTCACGCCTGAGAGAAATAAGAACATGCATCCATATGAGACCACACACAAATGTTCACAGTGGTACTACACAGCGCCTCAAAATACAAACTACCAGTGTCTATTGTCTGATGAACAGATAAGGAAAATAAGGGATTAAAAAAATAACAAAGGCTGGGCATGGTGGCACATGCCTTTAATGACAGCACTCGGGAGGCAGAGCCAGGTGGATTTCTAAGTTTGAGCCCAGCCTGGTCTCCAGAGTGAGTTCCAGGATAGCCACAGCTGTTACACAGAGAAACCCTGTCCCAAAAAACAAAGCAAAACAAAAGTATTAAGGAAGGTCATCAAATGACAGAAATTTGGAAACATGATGAAGAATGAAATAAGCCAGCGTGTCCTCTCTTTCCTGTGTAAGATCCCACTTATGTGAGGTCTCCAGTGAAGAGGAAAACTCAGAGACCAAAGCAGTCAGGGTAGCAGACGCCCTCCAACGTCAGAACGCTGTGATGAGGAAGATGAGGAACAATTCAGCTGCTGCGTGAAGCAAGGGAGGGAGTGTATATCACATCAGTAAACTGGCCAAACTGGAAGAGTAAGTGTGTGTTTTAGGTTGTACATGCAGGATTCAAGCCCTTCCGTCGAGAAGTTCTGAGCCCGAGAGGTGAACTGGAGCTGCACTGTGGCTAATGAAAGCCCAACGTCAAGTCAGTCAGCCAGAGCCACGAGGAGAGAACATCATCGGCAAAACCATCAAAAATGGCACATCGCTATGAGATTTCCATGATCTTGAAGTTTGACGGGGCCAAAGAAACAAGAGCTCCTCAACATTGGCCAACATGGTTACTCTGCTGGCCGCACTGGATTCCCACGGAGGAGGCTTACATTCCGCCGCTCTGCACAGAGCAGCGTGGTGGCCAGCCTTGCTTAGCCTCCTCCAGTGTTAGTCCATCCTACCTTGTCTAATATTAGGAAGGCCACTGTGTCTTAATTCTGTCAACTAGGATGATAAAAACTTGCTGGCTTTCAACCTCCGTGCACCTGAACACACACAAGTGTTTACTCCTCTAACAGTGTTTCCTACATAATTCGCTTTCCCAGCTCACAGAAATTATGCTTCTGTTTCTTTAGTTAACACTGTCCAAATGGGCACATTAACTATGAGTCCTATTTTAAAAACACATTCTTAGTTGTTTTGAGCAGTAAGTTCGCAGCTGTTGCGACTGTCAGTCACTGCCAATCTTATAAGAAGCAAAGATGAGACTGGCAGGTATTTACATGGCAACCAAGCTCTGGCTCCATTCTCTGTGCCCCTCCCTCTCTCCCACTTGTGGATAAAAACATAGCCATGCACACAACACAGTCCTCACAACTCCGTTCTGCGGCAGCAGCAGGGTCAAGAGCAGAATTCAGCAAGCAGGGAAGCAAGCCCATGGCTGCCAGTGGGGTGAGGATAAGGTACATTCAGAACACGAAGTAGGGGCCACAAAATGAATCCTGGGAAGGCACAAGAATAGTCAAACTTGAGCGTCTCAGCAAGGCCAGGCCCTGTGGGACTGTACACATCAGGGTAAGAACAGAGAGGGAACAGGAAGCCACTGGAGGGGGTTTCAAGGGGTCGGAGGACATGACACTCAGAGAACCAAAGAGCCACTCTGATGCAGTGGGAATGCAGAGGCCATCGGGAGCTGCAGTGACAACCAGAAAACAGGTTAGGTTGTACCAGTGACAGACAGTGAACAGTTAGGGTCTGAGCGCAGGCCTAAATTTGGGGGTGGGAAAAGACTGAAGACAGGGCTTCCCAGGGAGACTTCTTAGCTTCCATTGTGGAAGCTGACGGGTGATAATGCTGAGCGTGCAAAGCAGAGGGGATGCTGGAGAAGGCATGCAGGAGGCGCACACAGACCTTGAGCTCTTACTGAAGGAGGAAGCCACTGATCTGTATTCTGGTGTCAACACAGGCATGACAATTTAAGCAGCAGGTATGTAAGATAACCGTAAAGATTCAGAAAAGGAGAAGAGGCCTAAGGCAAAACCCTTATGAGTCACAAAGAAGATGTACAAGCAGAGGGAAACCAGAGCCAGGGAGCAGAGCTCAAATCCACACAAGTCCAGAACGAAGTAGCCATCAAGCCTGGTGACGTGCAGGGAGTGTTCAGAGGGTAATGACAACAGGAGACAGGTCTGGAGTTAAAAGAACGAGTAAGAGAGGAAATAACCGTGGCACAGTGCAAGGCCAGTAGGAGACTGCACACATTTAAAATGTCAAGAAGACCAGAGCTGGGGAGGAATACATGAACACACTGACAGCTTGAGGGTTTGAGGAAATCTGTGGGAATGGACCCAAAGCTCTAAGAGGTGGGAGAAGAGATGGTACAGTGTTCTGCCCCGAGGATGGGAAGACCACCAGCTTCCTGTCTGGGGCACTGGATTGCTCAGACACGGTGTGACTGTCCAGAGGGGATGGAGAGATGGCCCAGTGGGTAAAGGTGCTGTACACAAGCCTAGTGACCTGGGATAGATCCTGGAATCCACATAGAGGAGGAAGGAGAGAACAATGTACAAAGCTGTTCTCTGACCTCCACATGCACATGTGATACATACACACACATAGTAATAATAAAAATAAAAACCAAACTAAACAACAAAAACCTTTCAAAGGTTCCGATTAGCCCTGCCTTGTGACTTGCTATGGATTCCAGGAGGTGGCTTTGCCTTGAGAAACAAAACTAGGAAACTGGAGGATCCTATGAGTTCAGTGGCTAGCACCCTAGCTCATTCACAGGGAAAGGAGGCTTAAAGCCTCAGTGTGCTAGGTATGGACCAGAGACCTGGTCTTCATGGAAAAAAAGGAAGACAGGAGAATAAAGGAGACAAAAGCAAAACAGAAGAGGTAAGGGGGCAGAAGATACAATGCTTGAATTTAATCTATTCTCACTTAAAAAAAACTATCAGATTACTTAACTAGTTTGTTAATAAGATCAACTCAGTATGATATGAGAAAGGACTCAGCTTTTAAAACCATTAAGGAAAGACTAGAGAGATGGCTCAGTGGGTTAAGAATGCTTGCTCCAGCTGGGTAAGGTGTGTGCACCTTTAATCCCAGGGCTGGGGCGCAGAGAGAAGTGAGGCTGTGTGAGCTCAAGGTCAGTCTGGTCTGAATTTTGCACTATAGGACAGCCAGGGCTACACAGAGAGACCCCTGCTCTGAATATTGCATTATAGGACAGCCAGGGCTACACAGAGAGATCCCGTCTTCGAGAGTACCTGCACTGCAAACATGAGGACCAGAGTGTGAATGTCCAACACCCACCTAAAAATTCCAGGAATGTGGAGTGGAGACAGAAGGATCCTAAGAATTCACTGGCAACCTAGCTTAGCTGAAATAGTGAGCTTTCATTTGTGAGGGACCCCGTCTCAAGGCAACAAGGGACAAAACCACAGAGAAAGACACCCAGTACCCTGCTCTGGCCTCTACATCCACACAAGCAACCTCCCCACACACACACGCACACACACGCTCGCATGCACACATGCACATTCTCACACGCACATGCACACAGTGTCCAATCTTGAGAGGGAGGGGGGTATCATTAAGAATCACTATGAGAGATAATCCATAGGTCTAAGAAGCAGCCGCCTACTTGGCGGGAGACTCCTCATCCAGGGTGCCTTGGGACTCCTCCATCGCTGAGATCTCGTCCATGGGTGCAGCTGGCTCTGTGTCACTGAAAAGCAGCAAGAACATTTGTCATACAGTCAGTCATGCCAAGGAAACACAATTTAGGCCTCGTTTCTTAGGGGCATGCCCTTGAAGCGACCATATCCACACTGCAGTGAAAAACAGTAGTAAGGGCTGCTTAAAAATATATTATTTCCCACTCAGGAGCAGAGGCAGGAAGATCTCTGTGAGTCCAAGGCCAGCCTGGTCTACAAAGCAAGTTCCAGGACAGTCAGAGCTACAAAGAGAAATCCTGCCTTTAAAAACAAAAAATTATTTCCAAAATGTTAGAGATAAATAGAAACATCCATGAATGCTCTAAATTTAAGACCAGATGATAATGATCAGGGGGAAAAAAATTCAAAGTCTTATAATACTGGAGAATCCATCTTTTCATTTTCTCTTTTTATATATTTTATTTTTGAGAAAATGTCTCATTGTGTAGCCCCGAGTGTCTGAGAGCTCACTGTGTAGACCAGGCTACCCTCAAACTCACATACAAATCTACCTCCCTCTGCAATGGGCTGGGATCCCCCCTCCAAGTACTGGACTCACAGGTGTATGTTACCAAGCCTGGCAAGAATTCCAGCTTTGGGGGCTGGAGAGATGGTTCAGAGGTCTTGAGTTTAATTCCCAGCAAACACATGGTGGCTCACGGCCATCTATAATGGGATCTGGCGCCCTCTTCTGACATGCAGATGTACATGCAGATAGACAGAACACAATATACGTAAAATAAGTAAAACTCAAAAAATGATTTTAAAAAATTATTCTAGCTTTCAATTTTTTTAAAAGCTTATTTTATTTTCTGTATATATGTGTTTGTCTGCATGCCTGTATGGGTACCAGGTGGGCACAGTGCCCACCAAAGATAGAAGAGTTATTCAAAACTTCTGAAACTCCCTTATATGAGCAGCAAGTGCTCAATTTGATACAAGGCTTCATGAACTCCTTATTTGCTACAGATAACCTTGAACGTCAGAACCTGGGATTACAGGTATGCACCATCACTCCCAGTTCATACGGTGCTGGAAACAGACCCAGACTTTTCTGCATGTTAAGCAAATTTTTTTTTTTTGAGACAGGGTTTCTCTGTGTAACTTTGGAGTCTGTCCTAGAACTAGCTCTTGTAGACCAGGCTGGCCTCGAACTCACGGAGATCCACCTGCCTCTGTCTCCAGAGTGCTGGAATTAAAGGCATGCACTACCACCACCCGGTTGTGAGTTGTTCTACCTGAGCCACATGTAAAGACCCTGCAAAATACTTTACCAAATAAACAGCTGTAAGAACTTTGGACACTCACAGGGAAATAAAGTACAGGTCTGAGTGTGATGCATATGTCTATAACCCCAGCACTTGGAAAGCTAAGGCAGAAGGATTCACAGTAATCTGGGCCAAATAGTGAGAGCCTGTCTCATATATATATATATGTGTATATATATATATATAAACATATTCTGAGATGTGCAAGTGTGCACACCGTATACTTAAGATATATGAGCATATATGTGGCCATCTGTCAAGTAGAAATTGATGTGAATTGTTGTTTAGGGCGTGCGTGTGTGTGTGTGTGTGTGTGTGTGTGTACATCTGCATTTGGCTGAATCAGGAGAAAGCTTTTAAAAACATAGTTGTTATGTTGTATTTAGACTCAAAACTTTTTAAGGTCTATTTGCTTATTTACTTGCTTTATTTATTTGAGACAGAGTCTCACGATGTAGCCCTGGCTGGCCTGGAACTCATTATATAGACCAGGCTGGTCCAGAATTCGTTGAGAGCCTCCTACCTCTGCCTCCCAATCCAAAGCATCTGCCACCATACCTGACCCCCTAAAGGTCTATTATTTTATCTTATTTTAGCTAAGTTAAAAACAGTCTAAGAATCTAAGTACAAGACAACAACTGTGTTTTAAAAAGCTTTCTCCTGATTCAGTCAATTGCACACATACACACATGCACACGCACAAACACACACGCACACGCACACACTCCAAACAACAATCCACATCAATTTCTACTTGACAAACAGAACCAGAGAGAACAGTTTTTAAGAAGCCAAGGTTCAGGGACTCTGGCTCCACTGCAGGCTCTCAGGGAACACACCCTTGCACCTTACCTAGTGTCTTTACCTGATCCCCAGGAGCGCACACCGCAGACACCCATGCTGTCCTCCATTCTGTTTGCTCTGAAGAAACAAAGAACAGCCGTGTTCCTCATCGGCCTCCCAATCAGAAAGCACTGCCCCAGTGTCTGCGGAGACAACTCTTACAAAGGGCCTGGGTTTAATTTCCAGTACTTACGTTAGACAGCGACAACTGTCTGTCACTCTGGCGTCATCTTCTGGCCTCTACAGGCACGGCACTCATGCATGTCACAGCCCATCCCCACAACATACACACAGATGCACGTAATCTTACAGAATGAAATTCCTGTTCCACGAGAATGACAGCGCTCGTATCAAGCTGATCATCAACAGACACAAAAGCTGAAGTAGAAAATGGCACAGCAAAGGAGCTTACGCTTTATCGTTGCTGCTGTATCTCTCAAAGTCTCGCTTCCCTCTTTGGTCAAAGGAGTCAAAAGCTCTGTTCCCGGGTCCACCTCGGCCTCTGCTCCTCAGGCCTCCTCTGGGGCCTCCGCGTCCTCTCCGTGGCCTGTCTCGGTCAAACCTGTCAACTGGTCTAGGAGAAGACAGGAATGATGAGAAGTGGTGAACTGGACTTAAAAGGTCTGAAGCGTTTTTGAGAAGAACATACCAACTCTAGAAGGCAGCTATGGTTATAAGTCAGAAAGCATGATGGCTTGACTAAACTAACAGTTCACCACTGAACACAGTACCTGGCACTTCTCTGGGCATTGACCACACAGCACTTTAATGCTCACAGCCACGTTTAATACACAGAAGAACTTCTGTAAAGAGACGAGAACCTGAAGCAGCACAGGAAGGGTCTGCCCCGGGTCACATGGGTATCAGGTAGGGAGCACAGGTCCTTGTTCTTTCTCAACTGGCTTTCACTTGTGAATTCAGTTTCCTCGTTTATATACAATGACTGTGTTAGTTAAATGTAAAGGTTCTTTCCTGTCTTGGTATTAAACACTTAATTTGAAATGGTCTGTGTAAGAAAAATGCTTCATCTTTAAAAATTATCCCTCCAAATCTCTCTTCTAAACATACCCAGAAGGTGATATTTAGAGCTGAAATCTTTAACATACTGAACTTTTTTCTATTCTGTGACCAAAGACAGGGAAGACTAGTGATTTTTAAGATTAATTTATTTATTTTGTTTTTTGAGACAAGGTTCCACTGTGTAAGAGCCTTGTCTGTCCTGAAACTAGCTCTAGCCCAGGCTGGCCTCGAACTCACAGAGATCTACCTGCCTTTCTCTGTCTCCCAAGTGCTGGAATTAAAGGGATGTGCCACCACCACCCAGTGACTTAATTTATTTTTATTTATGTGTATGCCTGTCAATCTATATGTAAGCAAACATCTCTGTGTGTGCCCTTGGAGGCCAGAGCTGGAATTACAGGCAGTTGTGAGCTCCTGGTACCTAAGTGTGCTGTAAACCAAACTCAGTTCCTCTGGAAGAACAGCAGGTGCTCGCCTGCCAAACCTAAAAAGCCTATGTTCAGAGGGTTCGATTAAGTTCACTAAGAGGCCTAAGGAAAAGCTCCTGCTTCACTGAAAGGAATATTTGCATCCCAGATCCACATACACCAACATGACTATTCTCTGCGTCTGATCCTGGGCTCGGTCAACTCCTCACACAAAGGGTGTCACTTCTGAAGGAAAACACGTGTTCTGCCTGTATAGAGTCAACATCCTTGTCAACTAACTGAGATCCGAGTCACTCCAACTCTAGGTCTCTGTTTTCCATCTCTAAGGGCTGAATTTAGACTCTTTTAAGATAACAAAAATTTTATAATTTTGTCTAGTAACGTGTATCAAGAAATTCGAAGTAAGTGCACTTTAATTCAAATGAGCAAAAGCCAACCTGGATTACAGCCCAGTTTGCAGACTATGCTGTGGGAGATGCTATCCCAGATAAGTGACAAAGCGAGCTGGTAGGTAGCTGTGACAGTGGTTTGTCACTGTGGGTCGACAAACCTCCCCCATCCCAATTTTATCTGTTTTTATACCATCTCTACCCACCTAACTTTGTACTAAAGCAGATGTAGGTTACAACCTCACCTGGCTTCTAATTCCAGGATTCTACTGAGGAAATGCCTGACAGAGCAAAAGCTGCTTCTGCTCCCATGCATCATTAAAAAGCCTGATGCTGAGCCAAGCACAGGCCCATTAGCACTGAGCAAGTGGCGATGTATGAGACACCCAAATAATGGGTCACTGAGTACACAATTAACCACTGAGTGCACAGTTAACGCATCGTGTGCAGTTAGCACACAACCAAAAACACCGAGCAAACGCTGCTGATCCCATGGGAAAACCATCATGTGTGTCAAGAAGAATAAGGGTATAGAGTGGTCAGGCGTGTGCATTACCATAGGGTCACGTGTTTGGATGGGGTATAGAGTGGTCAGGCGTGTGCATTACCATAGGGTCACGTGTTTGGATGGGGTATAGAGTGGTCAGGCGTGTGCATTACCATAGGGTCACGTGTTTGGATGTTTGCCTCTTAGTTGGTGGAACTGTTTGGGAAGGACCAGAGGTGTGGGAAGGATTAGAAGGTGTGGGTTACGGGGCTGGAGAGATGGCTCAGTGGTTAAGAGCATTGCCTGCTCTTCCAAAAGTCCTGAGTTCAATTCCCGGCAACCACATGGTGGCTCACGACCATCTGTGATGAGGTCTGGTGCCCTCTTCTGGCCTGTAGACATACACACAGACAGAATATTGTATACATAATAAATAAATAAATATTTAAAAAAAAAAAAAGAAGGTGTGGGCTTGATGAAGGAGGTGTGCCATGGGGGGTGGGCTTTGAGGTTTCAAAAGCTCTCACTAGCCCACTGTTGTTTCAGTTAGCTTGATCTCTACCTCGTGGTTATAGATGAGAAACGAGCTCTCAGCTGCTGCTCCAGAACCATCCTGCCTGCCTGCTGCCATGCTCCCTGGCATGATGGTTAAAGACACACCCACTGAAGTTTTAAGGCCCCTAATAAATGCTTTCTTTTTTCGTAAGTTGCCTTGATCATGATATCTTGTCACAGCAACAGAAAACTAATGGGGCTGGAGAGATGGCGCAGCGATTATGAGCACTGGCTGGTCCTCCAGAGGATCTGGATTCAATTCCCAGCATTCACATGGCGGCTCACAACTGTCCATAACTCCTGCTCCAGGGCCTCAAACATCGTCACACAGACACAGATGCAGGCAAAACACCAATGTACATAAAATACAAATAAATAAATTTTTTTAAAAGTAAAATTTTCAAAAAGAAAGAAAAATAACTAATATGTCACTTTACTACCTCAGTAGATTAACAGATGGAAAAATGTTGATTGGTTTTGTGATTTCACATGTGTTTGTTTATTGTGTGTGCATGAACACACATGTACAACAGTTTACATGAGGAGGTCATGGGACAACTGCTAATCTCATAGTGATTATATCCCTAAACCCAAAATTAGTTTCCTAATCTAACTTCAGAAGAATTTTTAACCTCTTCAATATACTTGTGTGTGTGTGTGTTTTGTTGGTTATTTTTGTTTTATTTTGTTTTGTTTTATAACATGAGGGCTTTTCAGGAGTTGGAGAAATGGTTCAGAGGTTAAGAGTGCTGGCAGTTAAGAGATCTTAAAAATGACCTGGGTTTGATTTCCAGCATCCACACAGTGGCTTATAACCATTTGTAACTCTGCTTCTGGGGGATCTGATACCCCTCTGGCCTCCATGAACACCAGGCACAGATGTGGTACACATACATACACAAAGGCGGAGTCCCACAAACATAAAATAAGTTTTTTAAAATGCTTTTTGTATGAACCTTCTGTTCTTTGAGCTTTATGCATGGTAGGCAAATGCTCAACCACTGAGTTGCACCCCAAACCCACAATTTTTTTTGTTGTTGTTTTGTTTTTCAAGACAGGGTTTCTCTGCACAGCCCTGGCTGTTCTGGAACTCCCTCTGTAGACCAGACTGGCCTTGAACTCAGAGATCTGCCCGCCTCTGCCTCTCAAGCACTGGGATTAAAGCCGTGCACCATCACCTGGCCACAATTAATTTTTAATTGTATAATCATTTTCTATATACTAAGGTATAGGTAAATGGAAGATCCTTCATGTTCTACTGAAGGTAACATGACTTGAGACTTACCTTGGCAAATTATTCGTAGGACTGCCACCACAGAAATGTCACAAAGCCTAGTAGTTATCTGGAAATCTCTGGGGCCCCGGCCACCCTAACCGAGGACTAAGGTACATACTTTTCATCTGTAAACTTCTCCGCTGCCAAGTCTGCCTGTCTCTCAGTGTCATAGAGTCGATATTCCCTGTAGGGCCTTCGCTCTGCTCTATCAAGCGCGTCTGTCCCCCGGTTGTCATTCCATCCTTGCTGCTCCCCTCTTCTGGGAGTCCGCTTCTGGCCTGCGGGGAACCAAAGCAAAGCTCGAGCACAGCATCCACAGCACCACGGTTTCTGCCCAGACTAAAAGTCGCTGGAAAGCGAGGGCTTCAGGGAGAAACAGTCACCGCCTCCCAGTGCCGCGTCTGCTAATTAGAAAACTGCACCAAGTCCTGGAAATGTCAGGGTTAGCCCATACCAACTACAGACTTACAGGATTGATGACCGTCTTGCCTCGGGTGTGCCACCATGCTTGGCTAGTCTGACATTTTTTCAGTGCCTCTGTGAATGCTGTCAGGTGTCTTTTACTGGATGGATGGCATTTCACAAATACACCTTTACCAAGCCATAGTGATAAAGACTCATCTAAGAAAATTAAAGGATTAAAAACCCTGTACCTCAGACAATACTTTTAGGATCCCATCTGCAGCTGGGCTTGGTGGCCCATGCCTTTAATCCCAGCACTCAGGAGGCAGAGGCAGGTGAATCTCTGAGAGTTCCAGGACAGCCAGGACTACACAGAAAAACCCTGTCTTGAAAAACTAAACAAAACCAAAACAAAACAAAAAAGAATCCTAGCTACAAACAAATTAAGGGCAACTAGGGTCTATCTTCTGGCATGAAGATAGGTGTTTGTGGTATGCTTAGAACATCAAGAGATATAAATAGAGCTTTATTGCAAAAATTTACATTACCAAGAAATCAAAATTGGGTGCTGGAGAGATGGCTCAGTGGGCAAAGTGCTTGTTGTGCAAATTATGAGGACCAGAGTTCAGACACCCAGAACCTAGAGAAAAGCCAAGAGTGATGAAAAATGGCTGTAACACCAACACTAGGGAGGCAGACTAGCCTTAGTCAGCTAGTACAGATACACAGTAGAGTTCTGGCTTTATTGAAAGACCATGTCTCGGGCAGTGGTGGCAAAGGCCTTTACTCCCAGCACTTGGGAAGAAGGTGGATCTCTAAGTTCAAGAACAGCCTGGTCTACAGAGAGTCCCAGGACAGTCAAGATTACACAGAGAAATCTGGGCTCAGAAAAAGAAAAAAGAATGAAAGAGAGAAGCCGGG
>NW_004949216.1:379226-382823 GCF_000317375.1 Microtus ochrogaster | reverse complement strand
TACAGTTAATCGATTAAGTGTCTTCCAGTGTCCCTGTGTATAAACTGAAACTACTAAATGTAATTTATTATAATAATTGAATACCTTGCAAACATTACAGTTCTCTAAAATCCCAAAACAAAGGTAACCAGAGAGATTTCCGTGTTCCCCCACAACTTGGTTCTAGGAGATCCAGATGCAACTGGACCTAGCTTGTTTCTCTGTGCTGAATCAGCAAGGCAGTTGCAGATGCTGCATTTCCCCAGCCCTTTCAATAAGGAGCTGTCAGCTGTCTACAATAAGACTTCCTAAAAGACAAAACTGAATGTGGGCTTATCCACCAGAACCCTGAAAGTCTATGAAAACAAGAATGGAACAACCAATGATTGAAGAATGAATTTATTGGACAAGACTCATCCAAGGGTTATCATTAGACAGACAAGAACACTAGAAATCTGTATTTCCATGGGAAAAATAATGACTTCTACATCGTTGAGATCAGCAACTGTTCTGTTACACAGCAAATGTGCTGAGTATTTGTGCTCACTACACATTCACTCAGGACATTCAAAGTTTGCATTTTTTTCTTTTTCTTTTTTTCCAAGACAGGGTTTCTTTGTGTAGCCTTGGCTGTCCTAGAACTAGCTCTGTAGACCAGGCTGGCCTGGAACTCACAGAGACTGGCTTGTCTCTGCCTCCTGAGTGCTGGGATTAAAGGAGTGTGCCACCACTGCCCAGCTAAATTAAAAAAATTTTTTTTTGAGTACAGTGAATCATGGTCTTTCACGTCAGTTAGCACTAACACCTACAGTCACTCTCTGCGGTCCATCAGATACATTTAGAACAGGAGCCTCGGGCATGGTAATCATGCACACTTGGAAAAAGAACCCTCATTTCAAAATTTCCATTCTAACAGCATCAACTAGGTCTCTACAGCCAGAACCCCTAGACTGTGGACTGACAGAAAAAAGTTCTAAGTCTACTAGCTTACGGTTCCAAGTGAGAGAGTAGATTGCAAAAACAGAAACTGCAATGTACTGTGTGCACGCGTGTGCCAGTGTGCACATGGATCCAGAAGCGAGAGTAAACCCTGGTTCACACCCTCTGAGACCAGGCCTCTCTCTGGGGCTCATGGATTCAGACTAGGGATTGAACGTGAGGTCCTCATGTTTTCGACCCACACTGTGCTTCATTACATAAATATATGTATATAATGCATAGTGCTACTCATAATAAAAAATAAGGGACCCATTTGCTAGCTTCATACATTTCTGAGATTGCTTGAGGGGGTTGGATCACTTGCTCATCATGCATCAAACACTGGGTCATCATAACAAAAATATTTCTAATTTTTAAAGGGCTAAAAAAAATGACAGTTTAGCCAGGCATAGTGGTACATGTCTTTAATCTCAGCACTAGGGAAGCAGAGGCAGGCATATATCTCTTTGAGTTCAAGGCCAGACTGGTCTACAAAGCCAGTTGCAGGACAGCCAGGGCTGTCATACAGAGAAACCCTGTCTCAAAAAACAAACAACAAATCAAAAATTTAACTGGTACTCTTCAAAGACTAATATATTTTCACTTGATTAAGAAGTAAATAGAGGGGAGGATGGAGGGAGGGTGGCACTCGGGAGGCAGAGACAGGCAGATCTCTGAGTTTGAGGCCAGCTTGGTCTACGAGCAAGTTCCAGGTCAGACTCCAAAGCTACAGAGAAACGCTGTCTCAAAAAACAAACAAAACAGAAGTAAACAAGCAAAACAGCCTTTCTCTAATCTTTCCCTTCCATTTTTATAAATGCATTTAAGAGAAACACATAATAAAAATGTACAGTTTAATGCATTTCAATTTTAAAAGAAATCCTACACCCACTGTGGTATCCATCTTCGTTGTAATAATTTTCTGATTCTCAAGCAATGTCTCAAATTAACTTCACAGATTACAGTAAACATTACCTAGCCGAAGCCTCAACCGTAAAGCTAGAGGTGGAAGAGACCGTTTTTCTCAAGCAAGGACAAAGCAATAATGCTCACAGGAATACCTGCCTACCCCGTGGTTAAGCTGCACTCCAGTCTCAATACCCCTTCTTACCAACCCTACATACGGTCATAGTGTTATCACGGGGAAAACGGGACAAGCAGGCGGCAAGAGCGTGGCTGCAAAAGCCTTGACGCAGTTCAGGTGACAGCCCTGAAGTCTGAAGGAGCCTGCTGTGCACACAAGCACACCCAGCGGAGGGTTGGCCCTTCTGCTAACCAGAAAGGGTAACTTTGAACATTCTGACCGCAAAGGTTAAAGCCGGCTCTCCAAAACCAGTACTAAATCAATTACAGTTACACTCCCCACCTACGCTATCTGTTCCACCTGCAATCGATGCCACAGAAGCTACGAGAGGGAGATAAAGAAAAGGGATAAGGCGCAGAGAAGCCGGGACCCTAAGCTCAGGGTCTGCTGTTCCGGGGCTCCTGCACCCTCGGGTGCCCAGGCCTCCCTGAATCTCGAGGCCCAGAGTCTGGGATCCCTGAAGGCTTCAACTGCGCGTCGCCTACGGAGCTGAATCCCGCAGAGGCCCGCGGTGGGGGTGGGGGGTGGGGGTTAAAGGAATGAAGGATGCAGCCAGGGGCAGATGTCGGGATTTTAGCTTCGCAACCCTCAGCCTGTCAGTCCCCTGACCCTCCACCGAACCTGGGCCCCGGGCCTTCTCGTCCATCAAGAACCTCCAGCTCTGTCCACTCCATCCCCGACGCAGAGCGAGTCCATAGGGACAAGGACCCCCCGACCCCACCCGGGAGGATGACTCCCCGACCCCTTCTCGAGGATAAGGGATCCTGGGAGAGTAACCAAGGATCCTCGGTCCATCAAAATTCACTGCCCTGCTTACTCTCCCCCAACTGTGATAAGCCCACGGGGATTAAGACCCTGGCCTCTATACCGAGACAGGGTGACCTGGAAAAGTGACAACCCAGGAGGGTGGCCCTGGAGGGTCATAATCTTGCGAGAGACTGACTCCGGGAAATTTGACTCTGAGGGGGTGACCCTGGAGGGTAGGATATTATAATAACCCACGGGGGGGTTATTAGGGTGATTACCCTGGAGGGTGGCTGCCAGAAGGGTGACCCCGGGCCCTGCGCCCATCAGGACTCACAGCTCTGACTTGACTCGCCCACGCGGGACCTGTCCCCGCGACCAGAGTCCAGCGGCGGAGGGGGTGAGCTGAGTGCCCACGGCGTACCTGACGGCTGCGGGCCCCCAGGGTTGTCCGGCTGTTGTGCGCTCGCTGCCGCGAGGCTTTTGCGCTCTTTCTGCGACTCCCTGCGGCTGGCCGCGCCGGGTCTGTGTCCTGAGGCCACAGCCGGGCTCCGGCCGCCGCGGTGCCCGACCCCGCTGGCTGCCGCCGCCTCGTCGCGCCGCTTGCGCTGCAGCTGCTGCTGGCGCCGGTGCTCGGCCTCGCGCAGGATGTCGAACGGGTCCGACTCGTCGTCCAGCAGCTGGTGGAAGCGGTTGGCCACGACGCAGCCGAACGTCTCCTGCATCGCGGCGCCCGCGGCGGCCACCGGGCTCCCCAGGGCCCCCTTCATGCCGCCGCCGCTGCGGGCGCCGCGGGCAGCCTAGGCCAGCGA
>NW_004949216.1:364716-378351 GCF_000317375.1 Microtus ochrogaster | reverse complement strand
ACAGGGTTTCTCTGTGGCTTTGGAGCCTGTCCTGGAACTAGCTCTGTAGACCAGGCTGGTCTCGAACTCACAGAGATCCGCCTGTCTCTGCCTCCCGAGTGCTGGGATTAAAGGCGTGCGCCACCACCGCCCGGCTGTTCACATGTAAAAGGAATAGTTAAACCCACGCGTTAAAAGGTCTGAGTTTTACTGCTATTCTACTTTCCTGTGCAAAGAAGTCGAAAGTGATTTTTGTCTCAAGTTGTAATCCCCCAGACTTGCCATTCAGGCAGCTGATAGATTCTCAGTAAATACATGTTGAATTGACTAGAGATTTTAAGAAGCTGGTCATTTCCTTTTTTGAATTAAAGAATAATGCCTGCATTTTCTAGCAAAAAAATGAAAACAGTTATTGAAATGAAAACGTGTATTATTCTCAAAGATGCTATTCATAGGGAGCAGAAGGCAGAGGCAA
Source organism: Microtus ochrogaster (assembly GCF_000317375.1). Classification (NCBI taxonomy): domain Eukaryota; kingdom Metazoa; phylum Chordata; class Mammalia; order Rodentia; family Cricetidae; genus Microtus; species Microtus ochrogaster. The sequence continues at coordinate 377,897 of NW_004949216.1, read as the reverse complement.
CTCAATGAAGTGTGCCACAGCAGCAGCTTGTATTCTGGGCAGAAAAAGAACAAGTGTTGGTACACTCTGCAGCACAGATGAACCTTGAAACATTGTGCAAAGGGTCATGTCATGTCAGGAATGGGTAAATCCACATGGTTTAGTTACCTTTGCCTCGCTGCATTCACAATAGCATATTAGGTTTGTTTTGGCTCCTAGTATCAGAGGTATCCGGTTCATCATGGCAAGGAAGGCATGGGAAAGCATTCAGTTCATGTCGGGAGCCTGGGGTGGAGGCTGTTCTCATCATGATGGACCGAAAAACCGAGAGCAAAAGAGGAACCAGGCAGGGGTAACTTATCCTCCAAGGACTCATCCATCCATCCAGGCGCTCTCTCCTAAAGATTCCATAGTCTCCCCCAGATAACACTACCAGCTGAAGAACAAGTGTTTAAAACCATGACCCCACCCGGGCATTTCAATATTCCAGCTGTATCACTTGAAACAGAAAGCAGGTTAGGAATTTAATTGGAATGCCTTCTTTTCTAGAAACTAAGGTATTCAATGATTTGTTATGTGGTGTAGATTCATGGCATTTAGTTTATTCTGTGAATGCAATCCTGCTATGGGATAGTGGTCTCACACACTGTAAAGATTTGTCACTCATGTAGGTTTAATAAAGTGGTGATTGGCCAGTAGCCAGGCAGGAAGTATAGGTGGGGCAACCAGAGTAGGAGAATTCTGGGAAGAGAAAAGTCAATCACCAGCCATATGCAGAGGGAGCAAGATGAAAATGCCTTACTGAGAAAAGGTACCGAGTCACATGGCTAACTATAGACAAGAATTATGGGTGGATTTAAGTAATGAGAGCTAGTTAGCAATAAGTCAGAGCAATATGCCAAACAGTTTATAATTAATATAAGCCTCTGTGTGTTTATTTGGGACTGAAACTTCTGTCTACACAATCCTGAACTACATTTTGTTGTGGTGTTTTGGTTTTTTGAGATCGATTTCTCTGTGTAGCCCTGGCTGTCCTGGAACTTACTCTTTGGACCAAACTGGCCTCAAACTCAGAGATCCACCTGTGTCTGCCTCTCAAGTGCTGGACTTAAAGGCATTGTGGCACCACCACTGGCTTATTTTATTCATTTTGTTGCCCATGTCAGTGCAGCTTTAGACACAGGACCTTTCTCATTGACTCCTGTGTTGCTTTGAGATACATAATGATAGTGTTCCCATACTTTCTGGAAGTAAAGATGATTATTTACTCCTGGAAGCTCTTGTACATTTCCTGGATTGGTCTTGGCATCAGCCATTTCTCCAAAGAGACTTGATTCCTATTACTGATGATTGATTTTAGAGACCAGAAGCTGGGGGAAGGTGATCTCTTTGTAAATATGACATCAAAGGCACAAGCAAGTCACACTTCATCAAATTTAGCTGTTAAGGAAAATGGAAATAAAAGCTACCTGTGACAGCCTGGCACATTTTCTCTGATAACTGGCATTTCTATTATTCCATTGTATTTTTTCCCATTTTTACATGTGTGTGGTATGCATGTTTACATGTGTTTGAGCACGTATGTATGGATGTGTGTGCACCTGTGTGCAAGTGCTTGTGGAGGTAGGTCTGAGGTTGATATTAGCAATTATTCTCTTTTCCTCTCCCACCTTATTTATTGAAGTAGAGTGCCTCAGTCAAACCCAGAGCTTGCCGATGTTGCTAGTCTCCCTTAGCCAGCTTGGTTAGGGGAGTCTCCTGACATGGCTGTAATTTTTAAAGGAAAACAAAATATACATTAGGAGGATGTGAAGAGGTTTGGACTTTCAGTGTGAGCACTGGAGGAAAGAGCAGGGCAAGTCTTTAAAAAATTAAACTTCAGAGGTTCTAAATGGGCTTCTGCTTCATGTAGACATGTTGGAGGGTGGATTTAGAAGATTTAGAAATTAAATAGAATCAGGCAGAAAAGGATTCAGAAATGAAGACATTTGTAACTGTGAGATATGTATAAGTAGATTTGAAACACACACCCAAACAGAAACTTATACACAAATGGCGCTGGCATTATTAACAAAAACAACAGCCCAAATTTGGAAGCTACCTAGCACTTATCAGCTGATGGCTGGAAGAACTTTTTAAGGATTTTAACCTCTCTCTCTCTCTCTCTCTCTCTCTCTCTCTCTCTCTCTCTCTCTGTGTGTGTGTGTGTGTGTGTGTGTGTATCCTTTGGAACTGGAGTTACAGGCTGTTGTGAGCCACCTGGTGTGGGTCCTGGAAATCAAGCTCTGGTCTTCTGCAAGAACAGTTAGCACTCTTAATTATAGAACTATTTTTCCAGCTGCATTTCTATAACATTATAATAAATAAAAGAAGCCAGACACAATATGCCAAAGGCAATAGGATTCCACTTATGGAAAATATCAATTATAAAGTTCATACAGACAGAAAGTAAATTAGTGGTTTCCAAGGGGTGGTATCTACATATTACAAAAGCCTCCTGTTTAATTTTTTCAGATTTAAATATTTTGTGTGTGTGAGTTTTTGCCTTCATGTATGTGTGTGCATCATATGAGTACTTGGTACTGGTGGAATCCAAAGAGGGTGCAGGATCCCTCAGAACTAGAGTTGTGGGTAGTCGTGAGTCATTATGTGGGTGCTGAATACTGAACCAGGATCCTCTTCAAGGACAAGTGATCTTAACCCCAGAGTCAATGCTCCATCCCTCAAGTCTCCTGTTGTAAATGCAAAATTCCACTTAATAAACTTAAAGCTTTGTGCACCATTGTTACAATCTAGTTTTTAAGCTTTTTCCCTCCACTTCAGAAGATACCTCTGGCCAATCAGTCAACCCTCTTTCTACCTTTAGCACAAAGCAACCACTAATTTTGTGTTCTAGCTCTACTGATTGATAAGTATGTGATTTTGTTAAATATTTTTATTGCTTTTGTGGAGCCCTCACAGTGTCTGTCTTAGTGTTCTCGTGTGTGTCTTAGACACCATGACCACAGCATGTCTTTTTCTCTAAAAAGGAAAAAAAAAGCATTTAATTGGGGCTTGCTTGTAGTTTCAGGAGGTTTATTCTGTTGTCATAGTGGGAAGCATGGTGGCACACAGGCAGACATGGTGCTGGAGAGGTAGTTGAGGGTTCTACATCCTCACCCACAGGCAGTAGGGAAAGAGAGCAACTGGTCCAAACTTGGGCCTCTGAAAACCTTAAAGCCCACCCCCAGGAACACAGGCGCTCCAACAAAGGCCACACCTCCTAATTCTTCCTAGTAGTGCCACTCCCTACTGACCAAGCATCCAAATCTATGAGCCTGTGGGGGCTATTCTCATTCACATCACCAGAGTGTCCTCATGTATAAGTAGTGTTATTATATTATATTAAACCTACATGAGAAAGATGATCTGATTTGAACTTATCAAAAAAAGGTGATTCACTCCCTAACCTATTTTTTCAACTGTTGTACATGGACAATGTCATACATGCAAGTAATTCTAAGCGTCTATATAGCTCACATTTATTATTACTCTATTTTAGTAGGGAGGGGCCTTGCATGCCACAGTAAGAATGTGGTCTGAGGACAAGTTGCAAGACTCAGTTTTTTCCTTTCCTGCTGTGAGTCCAGGTATTGAACTCAGGTTGTCAGTCTTGGTGGCATAGGTCCTTACTGGCTGAGCCATCTTGCTGATCCCATCTCTATTCGTAGGTAGCAATCGGATTTTTAAATCCTTCTGAGTTGTTCAAGAATGTCTCCCAGGTCCTATTGCCTCTGTTTGTTTGCTTTATTTTTCTTGCTGGCTGTCATGTGGAACTTCTACAATTTCAGCCACACCAGCCCTGGAAGGTGTGAACAAGGTGCCAACCAGTCTTCTGTTGTCTTCATTCCTCACAGACTGTAGTAGAACACACCCCTCAGCGTGTACCAGACTTTACCAAGTGGTTGGACTAATTGCTAATTGCATGAGAGAACTTGAAGTTCCAGGTGAGATTACTGAAACTGGACTTATGTGTTTGAATGCTTAACCATAGGGAGTGGCACTATTAAGAGGTGTAGTCTTATCGCAGGAACTGTATCACTGTGGAGGTGGGCTTTGAGGTCAAATACTTGCTCAAGCCATGCCCAGTGAGACAGATTCCTTCTGCCTGCTGATCAAGATGTAGAACTCTCAGCTCCTTCTCCAGCACCTGGTCTGCCTGCGTGCTGCCATGTGATAATGGACTAAACCTCTGAAACTGTTATCCACCCGCAATTAAATCTTTTCCTTTGTAAGAATTGCCATGGTTGCTGGGCGGTGGTGGCACACAACTTTTATCCCAGCACTTGGGAGGCAGAGGCAGGTGGATCTCTGTGAGTTTGAGGCCAGCCTGGTCTACAAGGGCTAGTTCCCAAACAGGTTCCAAAGTTACAGAGAAATTCTATCTCAAAAAATGAGGAAAAAAAAATATCATCGTGCCTCTTCACAACAGTAGAAACCCTAACCAACACGTCCACAAACAGTGGCTTGCTTTCTTCCTCTCTCCTCCTCTCCCCTGCCCCTTGTTCTACCCCTCCACTCTTCCTTTCTTAGAACAGGGCATTGTAGGGCTGGTGAGATAGGTCGGAGGTTAAGAGCACTGGCTGCTCTTCCAGAGGTCCTGAGTAATCACATGGTGGCTCACAACCATCTCTAGTGCCCTCTTCCAGTGTGCAGTCATACATGCAGGTAGAACACTGTATACATAAGAAAAATCTTTAAAAACAAAGAAACAAACGAAAACCAAACCGGCGCCTTATATATAGCCCAGGTGGCCTCAAACTAGTTTACAGTCAAAGATGGGCTTCCTCTTCAGATCCTCTTGCTCCCAGTTTTGAGTGCTGGAGTTACAGGTTTGGGTCACCTTTCCTGAATCAGAACCTCTTTTCTTGCTATAATTCTTTGCTTCCCTGTCATGGGTTACACTTTACTATGAAAGGACTTCCTAATTAACCCTGCCATACAGGTATCTTCCATCTCTGTCATTCTTTAAATAAGCCTGTTTCCTACACACAGGATCGTGATTCTTTTTAGGATCTAAGTTTTTCCTGGAGCCGTTTAAATCCTCAAGTATGAGTTAGTCCATCTAAATTAGAATAACATCCTAAGGATTGGGGCTGGAATACTGACTACAGTATACTATAGGATACTTCTACAGAAGTTTGCTGTATCATAATGTAAAAGCTGCTTCTTGGGGCTGCAGAGTTGGCTTGGTGGTTAAGAGCATTGACTGCTTTTCCAGAGGATCTGGGTTTCATGCCCAGCCCCCACATGGCAGCTCACAACGGTCTGTAATTCCAGTTCTAGAGGATCTGGCACCCTCACATAGATATCAATGCATATAAAAATAAATATGTTTTTGTTGGTTTTGGTTTTTGAGATAGGGCTTCTTTGTGTAATAACTCTGGCTTTCCTGGAACTTGCTTTGTAGACCAGGTTGGCCTTGAACTCACAGAGATCTTCCTGAGTACTGGGGTTAAAGGCCTGTACCACTACTGTCAGGCTATATATATATTAAAAAGGCTTCTTGGGCTGGAGAGATGGCTCAGTGGTTAAGAGCACTGCCTGCTTTTCTAAAGGTTCTGAGTTCAATTCCCAGCAAGCACATGGTGGCTTATAACCATCTGCAATGAGATCTGGTGTTTTCTTCCGGCCTGCAGGCATGCATGCAGGCAGAATACCGTATACACAATAAATAAATAAATCTTTTTAAAAAAGCTTCTTCTTGATCAATGGAATCTGCTTTTGACATTATTTAGTAGATGTTGTAATATGAACAGTGTTTAAGATTCCTTACCGTTATTGTAATAAAACACTTTGATAAGAAAAAACTTAGGGGAGGAAAAGTTTTCTTTCCTCTGATATTCCCAGGTCACAGTCCATCACTGAGAGAACTAAGGGCATGAATTCAAGGCAGGGCAGAAACCTGGAAACAGGAGACATGGAGGAATGCTGCTTGTTGGCTCACTCAGAGACTCAATGTTTGGCTAGCCTTCTACACAGCCTGAGAACACCTGCCAAGGGAATGGTGCTGCCCACAGTGGGCTGAGCCCTCCTACATCAGTTAACCTAGACAATTTCCCACAGAATTACCCCAGGCAATCTGATCTGGACAATCTTTCAACTGAGTCTCCCTTCTCAGGTGATTCTAGGCTGTGTCACGTTGATAGGTAAAGCTAATTAGAGTGAAAAACTTTAGTTCTTTTATCTTCCTCTTCCACCTATCCTTTCTCTATCCTTTGCTTTCACACTGTGATCTCTCAGATCTTCCAAGGAAACAAAGTAATCCTGCTGATATCCTGTAACTTTTTTTTTCTTTTTTTCTTTTTCCTTTTTTAAGGGACAGCCTTGGGAGCCTGTGACTCTTACTGGATGCTTCTTTAGCTGTATTGGACCAGTGCTTGCTTATTCTTCAAAGACTCTTGGCTAAGGTAGGTCATACTCTGTCTAGACAGAGGCCATGATCCTGTAGCTGTAAGTTTATAATTTCTATTTTACTAAACAGCTCACAGATATGGTGGTACTTTGTTAGCCTTTATTGAATGATGCCTCTAAATAGCACCAATATGAACTGTTGACTTCAGAGCAGAAGACTAGAAAATTGCTTTAAAATAAGTTTTCTAATCTAGGGATTTGATTAGGATATGGTAAGGATCAAATAAAATTATTCAGGATTAATGAAAACAAGAGGAGTGTTTGTAGACTGGGGACTCAATGAATCAAAGGCATATATATATTTATTGTATATGCTGATGAGCCCGAGTCCGGAAGGGGATGTCAGATGCCCTGGAACTGGAGTTTTAGGCAGTTGTGATCCACCAGACATGCATGCTGGGAAACAAACCAAGGTCCTCTGCAAGAGCATCAAATATGACCGAGTCATCTCTCCAGCCTCCCAGCTTCCATTTTCAAAGCTGCTTCATGTATATTTTCCATGACAGCAAATCACTTTATTTAAAAAATTACTATGTAGCCAGTCAGTGATGGTGCATGCCTTTAGTCCCAGCACTTGGGAGGCAGAAGCAGATGGGTCTCTAAGTTCGAGGCCAGTCTGAGTACATAGTGAGTCCCAGAACAGCCAGGGTTACACAGAGAAATTCTGGAAAAAGGACAAAACAACAAACAACAACTACAATAACACCCAGAAATTTAGTGTCAAAAACTTTAAAAATTTTTGTATTAATTAACAATAAAGTAGACTCGTGCTTCTTTATGCACTACATGTTCAAACTGAAAAACCTTTTTTACTTCCATTTTGAGACTTTAAGATACATTTAAAAAGACTTTTATCAGACTTTTTTTTTCCATAGTGGGTGCTGAGGATTGAGTCCAAAACCTTACATATTCCTAGGTGTATCACTAAACCACACTCCCAGGCCCTAGGGACTACAGTTTGAATAATTAGTCAAATAAAATAATGTAATCTGATTTCTGAGATTTTTGTTTTTGTTTTTTTGAGATGGTTTCTTTGTGTAGCCCTGGAACTCATTGTGTAGCTCAGGCTGGTGTTGAACTTAGAAATCCATCTGCTGCTGCCTCCTGAGTGTCTGGACTAGAGGCACGTGTTGTCACCACCTGGCTTCAGATGGGTTTTAGTCTGTCTTCAGAGTTATTCCACATCATTAGACTGTTTGTTAATTATACCAGATTTCCAGAATATAACCACACTTCATATAGCCCCCTGGGAGCACAGAAGTGAAACCAGAAGCAGCTCTCAAAGTGACTTCAATTCTCCCAGCATCACACTCAGGTGAATCCCCACATTCCTGATATGTTTTTCATTCTCTTGAGGCTGGAAGCCAGTGGAATTTCCCGGTTACCCTTGCTCAGGGGTAATTTTTAGAAGCATTAAGTCAGTGTACTGCTTGCTCTGTGATTCATCCTGCATATGGGCATGTTGTGAATGCTACACAGGAACTATTGGCCAGTGTTTAACCGTCGACTCTTGCCAGCCCCTAATTCGAGTGTTCCTGTGGCCATCACTCTTTTCCCTTTCACTATCAACTGCCAGATAGATGACTTATAGTTCCCTTTCAGGGGATTCCAAAAATTGTAGTAAGGCTTTTTTGTTTTTAAATTGTAAAACTTTTTTGTTTCACAATTTTATTACATTAAGGGAAACAAAAGCTGAGCTTTCAGTTTCCAAATTGACTATTAAAATCTCATCTGGATTTGCCCTATACATACAGTAGATACCAGCTCTAGTAGCCAGCCTCCAGGAAAGAAAGAATACATATTTACAATTTTAAATATGTATGGGTGTTATGCTTCCTTCGTGTATATCATATGCATTCATTGTCCGAGGAAACCAGAAGAGGGAATCACATGCTGCTACCATGGGTGCTAGAACTCAGGTTCCTGAAGAGCAGCAAGTGCTCTTAACCATGGAGCCATCTGTCTGTCTGCCCAGTTCCTTATTTTTTGAAAGGATATTTTCACTTGTCCCACTTCAAGGATACACATTATTCAGTGTATCCCCTTGAAATATTTTCACTTCTGTTCCCAAGTTACTTTCTCTCCATGAAATCAGATTTGATTTGTGTATCTTGCCATATTTTGTTTATGGCAAAATAAAATGTGATTTCTCCATTTAAAAAAAAATAAAACATAAGACGCACACTATTGGCTGCTTTGATTTGTTAACTTGGGAAGTTCCCTTTAAAGCAAAACAAAACATTGTGGCTAAATTAACTTACGCATAACTTTGCATTAGCAGGTTTAGTTAACGTGTTATTTTGCACACATGATGGAGTTACCAGTTCTATCGCTTGACCACTGGATATTCATTCAATATATATATAAAAAATCTTTACTGAACCGCTAGTAGGATCAGGCTGCCTGGAAAATACAGCGAATGAGTCAGTTACCAGATCTATCCTTTAACCTCTTAATTTATTTGTCGATTCAAGTCTTTGAACCGCTACTAGCGTCGGACTGCCTGGAAAACACGGCAAGCAAGTGGGCCGGAGCCACGCTTGCACCTTCCAGTGAGGAGGTTGGGCCTTCAATTTGCCACTGTTCGGGCACTGGGTGTTGAGACGGGAAGGGAGCAGAGGGCGGGAGCCGCCTTATGAGTGCACGGTCGTTCCTGCACCCCACCGCGGTCCCAAGCTTGGTAGCAAGCTCCCTGAGGCGGGGGACGCTGCAGGACTCATTCTTAGAGACCTGGTCCCAGGACTCCATTAGGCGGGCATGCTGGCGCTCGCCTTAGTCCTAGCAATCCAGAGGGAAGGGAATGTGAGTTCGAGGCCAGCCTGGTCTACACAGTGAGCTCCGGGCCAGCCAGGGTTATGTCGAGAGACTCGGGTGACTCGTCTCGAATACAAAAACCTGTGCCCTGCTGTTGCTGTGCTCGGTGTAGGGCCAGGGCCCGGCACGGCTACAGCCCTTTAAACAGGCTCCGCGCGGGAACCACCGCCCAACAGACACAGGCGGGCACCACGCGGGCGGGGTCCGGTAGGGTGGGGAGCCCTTCCTGCCCAGCAGCGACCTTTACTGGTGTGGGCGGGGCCGAGGGTGCTCTGTCCCCGCCCCTTCCCCGCAGCGCTCCAATCATCAGCCTCCTTTTGCAGGGCACACCGGTGGGGGCGGAGCTTCCGACGGGTGTGTCCGGAGGAGGAGCGCGCTCCGACCGACTTTTCGAACGCAGTTGGCCCTCAAGACAAAAAAAAAAAAAAAAAAAAGAAAAAAAATATGAGAGCGGCGGCCAATGACGTGGCAGTAAGGACCCGCGCTCGGACTTGGTTCCGCCCCCTCCGGACGAAACACAGCCTGGGCCCTGCTATTGGCCCGCGAGCCCTGTCACTCATCGCGGCGGCCAGCCGCAGAGTCCTCGCGGTGACTGGTTCCGCCCAGGCGCGAAATGTAACGCGGGAAAAGTCGGAGCGGGGGGACCGCGGCGGCAGGTTGTTATTCTCGGGGACTCTGGTCAGCGCCGCCTGCCATGAGCCGGCGGCTGTGAGGCGCCGAGGCGGAGCAGCACGGGAGAGCAATCCGAAGCTCGAGCTGAGAGCGCGAGGGCTGCAGACGGGCGGGCCGGCATGATCCGCGGCGCCCCGGCACCCATGGCGGAACCACCGCCGGTCATCTTCTGCCACGACTCCCCGAAGCGCGTGCTGGTGTCAGTCATCAGGACCACGCCGGCAACGCCTCCGTGCAGCGGCAGCAGCAGCGGCGGCGGCGTGGGGGAGCCCGAGCAGCCGCCGCCGCTCGTCCCCACCAGCCCCGGTTTCAGCGACTTCATGGTGTACCCGTGGCGCTGGGGGGAGAACGCGCATAACGTGACGCTCAGCCCGGGGGCTGCGGCGGGCGGCGTCGTGTCGGCTGGGCTGCCCGCGGCCGCTGAGCTCCCGACGCTGCGGGGTGCGCCGCCATCCACCGCCTCGGTGACCGGGGCGTCGGGCGGGGAGGACGAAGAGGAGGCGAGCAGCCCAGACAGCGGCCACCTCAAGGTGAGCGGCGCGGGAGGGCGGGCAGCCGGGGCGCGGGGCAGCCTGGGCCCGTTAACGGTGCGGCTCGGCCGCGGGGCGGGGAGGGGCCGGGGAGGAGAAGCGGGGCGGCGGGGGCGGTGGCTGACAGGACGCTGACGTCACTGCCGCGCGCCAAAACCGGACCCCTGGGGGCGGGGCTGTCACGTGACGGGTGCGGAGCTAAGGCCGGGCGGAGGGCAGCAGGTGCAGCGGTGTGAGAGGGAGGCTGGCCGAGTCCGTGGTCCAGACACCCCGCACCTCAGGCTTCTAGATCTGGGAAGAAAGGTTGTGAGCTCCCCGCTTCAGCCTTCATGGGGGTAGGGGTCGAGGTATCAGTGTAGCCCTGGCTGGCCGGGGACTCCCTAAGTAGACCGGGCTGGCCCCGATCTCTCAGAGTTCCACCCTCCTTTACCTTCCGAGTGCTGAGATTCTAGGCTAGCGCCACCATGCCCAATAAATACTTTCTATCCGGAGCAGCTGAGGCTTCAGAGTTTGTTGAACCGTTTTCATTAAGATCGCATAGTTGGCTACTGGGAGTGCTGGTCAAGATTTTGTGGGGAGCCTTCCTTGAGTGTTGGTACAGGGTGACTGCTTGGATGGACCCGGTACTGTGTCTGTGGACTTTAGTACTTTACAGTCGTCAGCGCTCGATAAAGGTGCCGGTAAATTTGTGTGTGGAATAAGTATTGATAATACGATATAGGTACCCAAGTTCTGTTGGTTGGGTGCCTGAATAACATAGGTTTGCTACAGATGTAGCGAGCGAATCACCTAGCTACAGATAGATGTATCACCTAGTGGATAAAGGGATACTTTGTTTATAAATTGAAACAAGTTTAATCCCATTAAGGTCTTTAACTAGAATGTTGAAACTGTTTCGGTGGAGGAAATCAGTCTTTACCTGTGGCATTGTTATTGGAGAGCAGTTAAATTGTAAGACCGCTTTGGCACACTTCAAGTACTGAAACTGCACGTCAGTGCATATCTGAAAGAGCAGTCGAGGTGTTGGTACCTGTGTTGGTGTAGGGAACAGCTGCTGTTGTCGGCTTTAGGTAGTCTCCTAGGATAACATCATTTTTGTGTTAATGTTTTAGTCTTTCTTAGAACATGCCTTGTAAGGTTAAGCAGTGTAATGGCTTACATGCACAAATACTTGCGGAAGGTTTTGTATTTGTGACTTTAATTTTTAATTTTATTACTTTATGTGTATAGATGTTTTTGTTGCATGTATGTCTACACATGTGCATGCCTGGAACTGGAGTCATAGACAGTTATGAGCCACCATGTGGGTGCTGGAAATCTAGATTTAGTCTTCTGGAAAAGTGCTCTTAACCACCGAGCTATCCCTCTACCCATTCCTCCCATGTCTTAATCTTAGCTTTAACTCAATATGTTTTTGGATTATCAAAGAAAAATAATGTTGTAAATCAATGGTTCTTAACCCTTGTAATGCTGTGACCCTTTAATACAGTTGCTCATGTTGTGAAATTATTTCATTGCTACTTCATATTTGTAATTTCTACTATGAGAAATTGTAATGTGAATATCTTTATTTTCTGATGGTCTTAGGCAACTACTGTGAAAGGGTTATTTGACCCTCCCCCCCAGGGGCCACTATCCATGAGTTGAGAACCACTGTTATAAATAAGTAAAATCATAACTGTGTTCTTTTTTACTTGAGTCAGACTTATCTTTACACAGATCTGTGTAAATGTTCTCACAGTGCATAAACTTGAGTTTTATTTCTGCATCTTCACCTCTTTTAGAGGAAAATATACCAGAAGTAAGGTGGAAGTGAAAAAGCTGTTACATATGTATTTTTTTCTTCTCACAGAATATTTGTAATTTTCAGAAGTAATTTGATGACAGATTCTGTCTTTTTTATTTTCATTAGTGAAGGGACCCAAGTGCAGCTCGAGAAATTCATTTAGGATTCTAAACCTGAGAGAAAGTGCTGGAATATGCTTTTATTTGAGAAGGAGACCTTGTCTGGTTTCTGGTCAAGGTGTTGGTTTAAAGAGGGAGTTCAGTGCCCCTTGTGTTACAGTGATGATCTCTGAGTGAGTCATGACGCTTGCCCGAGTCTGTGGGTAGCCGGTGTCAGCAGCTCTTTGCACTGAATGGCTGTGAGCAGTGTTTACTTTCTGTTTGTTGCTATGACTTCTAGGGGAGGTGTTAACATCTGAGTTGTGCACACTCTGTATCAGCTTTTTGTTGCTCTTTTGTGTGTCCCTACCTATGCTGTCTTCCTGAGTGGATAAAGAATATGTCACCTGCTAGCTTGTTTTGGTTCCTGCCTGTCCTGTATTCATTTTTAATATCCAAACATCTAGAGTCTGTGTAGTCTTATACATAGTTGATTTGTATATAGTAATTTTTGATCATCATCACCTAAAAAAATCTATTCTTTTAGCATAGTAGCTACCATTTGTTACATGACATGAAGTGGACACTTTGTAGTGTCAGGAGGAAACAACCAGGCTGGCATTGCTTTTTCTTTGAATCACCAATAATCTTGACAAGATTTGTCTTTCAGGCTAGGGATACAATTGGTTGCTGATAAACTTGCCTAGAAACATGGTTTTCTTATTTTTAAGACAAAAATGAAAAGGGACGCCTTTAATCCCAGCACCCAGGAGGCAGAGGCAGGTGGATCTCTGTGGGTTCGAGACCAGCCTGGTCTACAGAGCTAGTGCCAGGACAGGCTCCAAAGCC
>NW_004949216.1:351747-364616 GCF_000317375.1 Microtus ochrogaster | reverse complement strand
AAAAGAAAAGGGACTATTTCAAATAATACTGGTTATTTTAATATATGGTTGGGACTGGGGAGGCTGCTCAGGGTGCAAAATGCTTGCTGCATAAGCATGATGACCTGTGTTCAGATCCCTAGCACCACTTAAAAGTTAGGTGAAACACATGTATCTATGTCCCCAGTGATGAATGTAGAAAGACAGGCAGATCCCGGGGCCTCTGGCCAGGTAGCTTAGTAGAAATGGTGAGCTTCAGGTTCAGCTAGAGACCCTGTCTCCAAAAATAAGGACACTTGTCACTGGCCTCTGGTTCCCAGATGTGCACACACAGGCATGCACGCATGTATGCAGCACATGCACACAAATATGTGTGGCTAGTAGATACTGCTCATTATTGAGCTACTACCTGTACATGGCAAATATGTTGTATTTGTGCGCCCCTTACAACTGAACACGTCTTATTTTTCTCTAGTAGTAAAGAAAATAGTAGTGGGTTCTTTAATTAATTACTCTTTTTCTTTTTGGTTATTTGAGACGGGTTTTCTGTCTGGAACTAGCTCTGTACACCAGGCTGGCCTTGAACTCACTAATCTAGAGTACTGGATTAAAGGTGTGTGCCACCATGTCTGTTGTGAGTTTCTCTTTCAAAGTGAAAACTGACTGAAAGAAATTTGGTTAGAGCCAAATTTTCATTCTAGGTTTGAGGCTAAGATTTATGCTTTGGAAACCTGTAGGTTTTTACAAGAAAAGCAGTGACAACATCTTCACAGTGCTTGTAGCTGTGCATGATACTTGTAGCACTGTTCGGTTTTCATGTAACCTATGAATGTGACAACTTACCTGGAAAATAAAATGAGTTCTTAAAGAAAAACATGTCCTTTTAGATTAGAGGAGATAGTCCAGACTTCCCATGAACACTATTCAGTTCTGTCTTGTTGTTGTTACTGTAATACATTTGTGACACACTGGAATGCTATCAGCTATTTCAATTGTCTTTTGTTGGTTTTGAGATAGAGTTTCATTTGTAGCCCAGGCAGACCTCAGACTCACTTGTAATCATCCTGCCTCGACTCCTGAGTGCAGGGATCACAGGTATGTGCCATTATGTCTTGATTTTTTTTTTAATTTAATTTTTTTTTTCTTTTTGAAGCTTATGTGGTCTTGGTTGGCCTTGAACTCATAAAAATTCATCTGCCTCTGCCAAGTGCTGGGATTAAAGACTTGAACCTTTTTTTTTTTAAATTAAGGTAAAACTGTATGGCATTAAATTATTAACATTATGAAGTGTACAATTCTGACATTTAGGGTATTGATGGTTGTACAACTTTCAGAACTCCATCACTGTCCCTGCATCCACTGTATCCCTGCATCCACTGAACAGTGATCCTAGAGCCCCATTTCCCAGCACACACAGAATGACCCTTTCCAATTTGGGAGCTTGTCTTGGGTTGTACTGATGTCTTTAGACCTTCAGATTCCTGACTCAGGAGTTGTAATCTGTTTTCAGTTATATCAAAATGTTTTCTCTTTTGTCTTATACAGCTTTTGAGTATTTAATTCTCTAAGGTTTTTTTTCTTTCTTTCCATTTTTCCATGTGTTGTTAACTTACAGCTTCATTCTTTGTGTTCAGGAAAGGGGTCTAGGATACATTGAGATGTGTTTCACCCTGCTAAGGCAGGGTCTGTCCTCTTTCTTTGTGGTCCTGCTTATTTGCCTTACACACTATTGAAGTCTCCAGATTATTTTGAACTATTTCTTCCATTAATTATGTCATTTTTAATTGTGCATATTAGGGAGTCTATTTGGTGTGAAGTATTTGTGAAGGACTTTATGTCCTTTTACTAATATAGTCATGTTTTATCTAAATTAAATCTTGTGGAAAGCATGTAGTTGTCATTGAAAATCTCAGTCTTAGCATTATAATGGGAGACTTTGCCCTCCTCATTTTCAAAGTAGTTACTGATGAGGAAGGACTTCTGTTTTTTTTTTTTCTTTTTTAATGTTCATTCAACCTGGTCTGTTTTTTTCCCTCATACACCATTTTAATTTCTTTTTTAAACTTCCTGGTGATTGTTCTGAAATTATTAATTCACCTTTTAAATGTATAATAATTTATTTTGAATCCATATTACCTTAGTTTCAGTAGCCTATTAAAACTACACCTGTGCCGTTTTCATTTATGATTATCTCTTTCTAGGGCAGAGGACTGAGATTAAGTTTAGGGCCTCCGGCGTAAGCAAGTGCCTCGACCCTGAGCCACATTCTCAGCTGTGGATACGTTTAGCTTACCTACCTGTTTACAGCTGCTACAGCTTTCACGTTCTTGTGTGCTGAGCTTGATCAGCCCCAGATAGAGCTTCTGCCTGGGTTCAGGGTTTTCTGGGAGTATGCTCAGTTTTCTGTGTTTTTTCGGTGTCCAACTTTACAAAAAACCTTTCTCCCTGATTTTTTTCCTCCCAGGCTTTTCCTGTGTCTGCTTGCTTTAGCTGAAACCAATAATTTGGTCCAGAGAACAGCAGGTTGTTTTACAAGGTTTATGAGCAATGCCCTCTCTGAAGTTAGTCTTAAATCCTGACAGATATCCAAATTAGGTGAGGTAAAGACAAGTGCCTTGTGTCAGTTCATCAGATGCCCAGTCCAGGTCACAGCAGACAGTTCATGTGGAACAGGGTCTGGTCTGCTGTCTCTGCAAGTGGGGACAAGGGCCACACACTAAGAATATAGACATTTTGAAAGTTGCTACTGGATAAAGAAAGAATAGGAAAGTGAAAATGCTGTAAGGATGTTTGTTGATTAAGTATTTGATGAGATGGTTGCTGGTAGACTATACTAAGACTGTGACCACTGATTCTAGTTTTCTGTTATCTGTGGAGAGGTGAGCTATTGGAGCCCATTCTTGCTGATGCTACTCGGTTTCTATCATTTATATATATATATATATATATAAATACATATATATATATATATAAAATTTCATTTTACATTCCAACCCCATTTCTCCTTCCCACCCCTTTTCCCACCCTCTCTCACCTTCCCCTAGCCCACTCCCCATCCATTTCTCCCAAAGGGTAAGTCCTTCCTTGTTGAGTCAACAAAGCCTGGCCCATTAAGTTGAGATGGCAGAACCAGGCCCCTCCCTCCCCTGCATTATGGTTGAGCAGGGGATCCCACCATAGGTAATGGGCTCCAGCAAGCTAGCTCATGAACCAGAGACAGATCCTGGTCCTACTTCCAGGGGCCCCTCAGATAGACCAAGCTACACAACTGTCTCCCACATGCAGAGGGCCTAGTTCGGTCCCATGGAGGCTCCACAGCTGTTGGTCTAGAGTTCCTGAGTTCCTACAAACTTGATTCAGCTGTCTCGTAGATTTCCCCTTCATGATCTTGACTTCCCTTGCTGACATATTCCCTCCTCCCTCTCTTTGACTGGATTCCTGGAGCTTGGCCTGGTATTTAGTTGTGGATCTCTGCATCTGGTTCCTTCAATGACTGAATGAAGGTTCTATGATGACATTCAGGGTATTTGCGAATCTGATTACAGGGAAGGCCCAATTCAGGCACCCTCTTCTCTATTGCTAAGAGTCTTCCTGGGGTCATTTTGATGGATTCCTGGGAATTTCCCTAGCACCAGGTTTCTCCTTAACCCCATAATGGCTCTGTCAAGATCTCCCTTTCATTGTTTTCCCATTCCATCCTTCCCCCAACTCGACCATCCCGTGTACTGCTTTGATTATAGGAAATTATTAAAGTCTATAAAATGTCAACAGGATGGAATCCGACGTGGTAGACCCAGAGCAGACACTGTTCGGGACTTAATAAATGAAGGAGAACATTCGTCCAGCAGGATCCGCTGTAACATCTGTAACAGGGTGTTTCCGAGGGAGAAATCACTCCAGGCTCACAAAAGGACTCATACAGGTAAGATGACAACATTGTAGAAATGGCTAGAAGTAATACTTGGTTAGTTGGGGGCTCGAACTCACAGAGATCTGCCTGCCTCTGCCTCCTGACTGCTAGGATTAAAAGCGTGCACCACCATTGCCTGGTTGCATATATAGCTATCATGACTGTAAATGTCTCTGTAAGTAATGTGATATGAAGGGATGTGTCATTGTTTTGAGTCATATTGAAAGACTTGTAATTGGTTAAAGTTTGTCATTTGCAATAAATAATACATTAATGAAAATTGATATTTTTGAGCATCTTATCTAGCTTTCATTATGTTGTATGTAGAAATTTAAATGATGCAGAAAGTAAGAATTTCTGCAGGAGACTCCTGTGGTAAATAAATACCACAGGACACTTCATGGGGGGTACAAAGTGCTGCTGAGAGCCTGTGTGAGGATTTGAAAGGGCAGGGAGGATGGTGTGGGTTTGTTTGTTTATGTTTTTTTGTTTTGTTTTGTTTTGTTTTGTTTTGTTTTGTTTTGTTTTGAGACAGAGTTTCTTTGTATAGCCTTGGCTTCCTGGAACTAGCTCTGGAGACCAGGCTGGCCTCTGCTTCCTGAGTGCTGGGATTTAAAGGTGTGCTCCACTATTTTCAGTATTTTTAAGGATAAGAAACAGATAAAAAGGCATTGCCTCCTGGCTGGAATGTCTCTTCTGGAGGAAAATAAAGACCCTTCTCCAAGTAGCTAATGAATTTGGTGACATTGCCTGCAGAGAAGATATTAGGAACCGTTTAAAAATCAGCAGGCAACTTTCAGTTATCCAAGGAGCTCAGCAGGGCTTGGGATGGTCTGAGGAATTACGGATACTACAAACACAAAAGCAGTTTTTTGTGTTGGTTCGTCCAGCTTGAGGCACAGTGTATGGAGGCTGGAGATCAGCTAGCAGGCTATTACAGCATCCCCTCTGGTGAGCAAGACCCAGAAAATAGCCACAGACAGCAGAGTTGGAAGTAGTGTATCAATCAGGAAAGCCTCATAGCTGGAGTGCTGAGGAGAAAAGTATACAGAAGCTGAAGATGTTGCTATTAAGGACTATACCTTGGGTTTCTAAATCCTCAAGACCTAGAGGAAGCAGTGTGCTCTGTGGAGGAGGGCTGCTCTGGTGTGTTGGGCATTGCTCACTGGAGTTCTGACCCCTGTAAAGAGGATTGTCCTCCTGTCCCTTCCTCCTCTTGCCTTTCTGCCTCAGGTCTGATATGATGTCTGTCTTCTTAGGTGAGAGACCATATCTGTGTGACTATCCTGATTGTGGAAAAGCCTTTGTTCAGAGTGGGCAGCTGAAAACACATCAACGTCTTCACACAGGAGAGAAGCCTTTTGTCTGCTCAGAAAATGGTATGGTGTTAGAAGTGATATTTTAGAGTAGTTAGAGTAAGGTTTACTTAGATTTTTAGTAACCAAATGGTAGTTTTACTTAGATTTTTTGAGAAGAGAGAATTGTTGAAAAGCTTTTATAAAACATAAATCTACCCCCATGCTATGGATTAAGCTCAGATCTTGGCACATGCTAGACAGGTACTGTATTAACTGGAGTAGATATATATTCTTTTTCTTTTTAAATTTTTATTTAAGTATGTATTTTATGAGTATGGGGCCACAAGAGGGCATCAGACCCCATCATAGATGGTTGAGAGCTGCCATGTGGTTGGTGGGAATTGAACCCAGGACCTCTGGAAGAGCAGCCAGTGCTCTTAACTGCTGAACCATCTCTCCAGCCCCATTGTATATCTTTTCTAAAGTGATCTATTTTTACATCCATCTATTTGTGTGTATGGTCGGGAGACTACTTGGATTTTAGGGATCAAACTTAGGTTATCAGGCTTGGATGCAATTGCCTTTACCCATTGAGCCATCTTGCTGGCCCTTGAAGTGTTATTTTTTAAATCACAGTGTCCAAAAAAATTTTTTTTTAAGTGCATAAATTTTCAGTTATATTTCAGTATAGTTCTGTCCTTTTTTGGTGGTTTTCTTGATAATTTGCCTACATCTTATAAATGTTTACAGGGTATTTATTTTTAGTTTCCACATATGAGAGGAAACTTCTTTTTCTTTCTGAGACAGGGTCTCACATGTAGCATTGCAGGGCCTGGAACTCACTATGTAGACCAAGCTGGCTTCAAACTCAAAGAAATCCATCTGCCTCTGTCTTCTGAGTGCTGGAATCAAAGGTGTGTAAAACCACAGCTGACATGATAGAAAGCTTAATTTTTTAAATTTATTTTATTTTATGAGCATGTGTTTATCTGCATGCATATATACATACTATATGTGGTTTTGGTGCCTACAGAGGTCAGAGGAGGGCATTGGATCCCATGGATGTGACTGGAAGTTTGTTTGGTTATAGAATGTATTGAAGCTGAGCATGTTTAGTATGTCTGAATGTCCAGTTTCTAGTGAGCATTTCTTCTGTGTTTTAAAGGCTGCCTAAGCAGATTCACCCATGCAAACCGCCACTGTCCAAAGCACCCCTATGCCAGGCTGAAGAGAGAAGAGCCAACAGATACACTCAGCAAGCATCAGTCTGCAGACAACAAAGCTGCTGCTGAGTGGCTGGCAAAGTAAGGCTGCGTGTGTTGTCTCCCAGAAAGGTGCCTTTGGGTCTTGGGTTCATGTTACATTTTGAGAATTCTCCTCTCATTTTAAATAAATTACTTTTATACGTACTTTATAAAATAGTTCAGATAACTCTGAATTTCCTATAGAGTTGTTAATGGTTCTTGGGATCTTTGTGTGATAGAAATGAAATATAATAGTTTGTATGCTGCCTTAAGAATAGAGTGTCTCATTTTCTTTGTTTCACTGTTGAAAAATATGAAACACTCATGAATTTGCAAGTCATGGCAACAAGGAAGTCAGTATTAAAATTTTCTCTTAGGATATTTGACTTAAAGACTTGTCTGTTGCAAACATCTTACAGCTTCTCTGGCGGGTGCTGCTGTGGCTCCGCCTCCCCCAGCCACAGTGGGCCGTTGTTTGTTTTTAGCAGCTGAGAGACTGTTGTTTGGGGCCTCTGCTCTTGACTAGAGCACTCCCTTCTTCCTTTAGCAGGTCTGCTCATCCTGGAACTCGCTCTGTAGCCCAGGCTGGCCTTGAGCTGACAGAGCTGTGCCTGCCTCTGCTTTACTTGTGCTGGGATTAAAGATGTGTGCCACCACACCCAGCTGTTGGTCATATTTCATAGGTTCAATGTTTAATTCTGCCAAAAGTTAACCATTGTCTTGCCCCCCACCCCCTCAAAAAAGCTGAGCAGTGGTGGCACATGTCTTTAATCCCAGCACTTGTGAGGCAGAGGCAGTTAGATCTCCGGAGTTAGGAAATAAGAAAGGTGGTGTCTAAAGCTCATTCATATATAATCATAGAGGTAGGGGGTTTGTTTGTTTTTTCCTGGTGTTGGGGATTGAACTCAGGGCCTTGATACATGTTATGCAAATGTTCTACCTTTGAGCTGAGCTGCAGACACGGCACCACATGGTAATGGTGAACAGATGATAGAGCATGGAGTATGAGGGCTGAAACAGCAAGGACTGTCTGTAGATGCCTGAGGGAGGAGTCTTCTCCTGAATTTCATGTCCCTGTGCTACCTCTGAATAGTCACAGAAAAACAATTCCTAAAGAACCGCTTTAACTACATTCCATTTTTATTAATATATCTTCACTGGATATTGTAATAGACTTCATTAAATACATAAAAGTCTATCAGGTAATATGATCACAGTAATCCCTTTATATCCTTTTCTTCTAGTCACCTTTATTCCCTTGGACATTCTTGTTTCTACTTTACACATAAACGATTTAATAAAACTATATAAAATCTGAGATCCACAAATGAGTGAAAACATGCTATTTGTCTTTCATGTCTACATAATTTTGTTCTTTATGGGTGAATAAAATCCATTATATATGATTTACTGTTGTAAAGATGGTGGAACCTGGGAGAATGGAGCTGACCAATGAGGCTGACTACAGTCTCATGCAATAGATAACTTATTTAGAGCATCAGACAATTTATACCCTGAGGGGTAAGAGGAGCCATGTGAGGAAAGTGCACGGGGGCAGCACTGACACTCGCAAGTGCTCAAACAAAGTGCATCTACAACATTTTCCTCATTTGTTCATCTACTCAGACCTAGGCTGATCCATAATGTGGCTACTGTGAATAGTGCCGGAGTAAGCTTACAGTACACGGATCCTATGGGATAGCTGAAGTGGCTGAGCTATTTCTATTCCTATCAATATGTATAATAGGTCTGGTTGAGGCAAGATAGGATCTCAGTGTAATTTTAATTTTCCTGATAGTTAAAGATGTTGAATTTTTTAACATGTTTATTTACTGTTTTTGCTTCATCTTTTGAGAACTACTTTTTAAAAGCATTTATTTTGTGTGTGTGCTCCTGCATGTATGTTTGTGCAGGAGTTCATGAGGACCTGAAAAGGGCATCAGATTCCCTGGAACTGGAAGTACAGATGGTTGTGAGCTGTCATGTAGGTGCTGGGGACCTAACCCAGGTCTTCTGGGAGAGGAGCTAGTGCTCTTAACTGCTGAGCCATCTCTCCAGCCCCTCTAAGAAAATATTTGACAACCTGATATCTACTATGTAAATAATCTGCCTGCCTTTCACACAGGTACTGGGAGATGAGAGAGCAGCGCACGCCCACCCTGAAAGGCAAGCTAGTTCCGAAGGCTGATCAGGAGCAGCAGGACCCGCTGGAGTACCTCCAGTCTGATGGCGAGGACGATGAGAAGAGCGGCGCCCAGCGCCGACTGCAGGAGCAGCGAGAGCGGCTGCATGGGGCCCTGGCGCTCATTGAGCTGGCCAACCTAACAGGGGCGCCACTCCGCCAGTAGCCCCGACACTGACTCTTCACTGTACAAAAGTACTGCCCAGCATACTTAAAAAGTAGATCCTTGGGCATAAGCTAAGCACCTTATTTGCTTATCATAGGCTGCTATTCTGTAGAAACTTATGAAGAATGTTGTTGCCTCAGACATGGGGTGAGAGAGAATTGCACTTTTTTTTATACAGAAATGGATTTGATGTAAAGTTTAAAATATTTTGTAAATATGGACTGCAGTTACAGGGTAGAAGCTACATGTTGTGGGAAGCTAGGTTTTGCAAGTTTAATGCATTCATTGAAAGCAGTTCTCACAGGAAGCACTTTGTGAATAAGACATTTGTATGAAAAAACAGATTGGTACAAATAGCCAAAGAAGGTTGAAATAGATTATTTATAAGATCATTTTAAACAGTTTTAGTATGTGTGACAGTACTGTAAACACTGAAACAGGGCAGTGTGAGACATATGTATAAGATACATATTTTTTAAATTGTAAAATCACATGCCCATTAAGGCTAGAGAAATGGGAGGCCAACTATTTGTAAAGATGCTATAAGTTATAGACTTGGAAGAAAATAGGTATTTGAGGATCTTGGTAAGGGGCAGTAGTTGAGAGTTTTTTAAATTGGTGAAAAATGAGTCTTATCCCATCTTTCTGGGCTTTTTACTCACTGTAGTGCTGATGCCCAGAAAGCGCTCCTCACCCAGCTTGTGGCTTGGGGACTTTTGCACATTGCTCAGCTGCTGGGCCTGAGTGATTAATCTTGCAAAGTCTAGGTAACCCAGCAACTGGTGCGTGTGTGTGTGTGTGTGTGTATGTGTGCGTGTACACCAGAGAGATCTTTATGGGTCCTGTATTGAGATTGGCACTTGTGTTTATATTAATAAAAGGGACATCTGCAGGGCTGTTTTGTAGTGGAATGTTTTAGGTCTTTTGATAGTAAACACTAAATTTTAATTGTACTGCTTGTTTAGCATTACTAGCAAATGGGAGCCTCCATATTTATATTTCAGTGCATATTCCCACCTTTCTGCTTCACTTCAGAATAACATGCCAAGCTATTTTGTGTTCACTAAATCGAGCTATCAGTTAAACACTTGAGTAAATATTCGCTACTCTAGTGTGCAGGTTCTGAGATAGTTTTAACTGTAAGTGTGTTGTCTGGTGGTTCAAAACCATTTTCTCCAAATGGATGAAGTTATTGAACACATGCTGTGTATTTAGGAATGAACAGAATCCCAGGGTCAGGCAGCCACCTTTTTTATGGAGTCAGGAATCTCTGTCACTTGAGCTTTTGTTCAAAGGGGAATGAAATTAGATACAGAACACAGTGGTTTATAGACCCCTTAACTGAAGACTTCAAAGTAACGGGGAAGACGGGCTCCTCAGTGAGAGAGCACCGACAAGTTTAGATTACACCGGTAGGTAGACTGTGCGGCCTGGAGAGGGAGAAGGGGCGGTAGC
This sequence comes from Microtus ochrogaster, assembly GCF_000317375.1. Classification (NCBI taxonomy): domain Eukaryota; kingdom Metazoa; phylum Chordata; class Mammalia; order Rodentia; family Cricetidae; genus Microtus; species Microtus ochrogaster. Next base: position 354,382 of record NW_004949216.1, on the reverse strand, counting down.
ACTGGTATGAAACTGAAGTGGTAGTTACAATAATGTGTGACGAGGACACACTGTAAAAATGGAGTCCTCTGTACAGTCAATTGCAGATCTTTAGGGGCTTTTTGTAATGACAGAATTTATATTTGTAATGGTCTAAGAATTTTATTTGTAGTCTGGTATGTAGACTTTTAACTTGGAGCACTTATAAGTTTGGTAAGAGACCATAGCATCTGAATTTTCTTGATTTGGGGTTGAACATTGTCTCTAGAACTTTCCCTCAGATGAATGGGAGTATGTGGATCAAAGTGCAGCACTCATCAGTATTGGGAAGTTTGGAATCTGATCAGCTCACCTTGAGGACAGCAGTACAGTTTGAAAAATGCAGTTAGCCAGTTCACAGATGATAAAAGGGCTTTGTTTCTCCAGCTGACTTTGTCACCCATGTAGTTATGTTCCCAAGTATTTTTATTTGTATGATTGGACAGTTTAAGAAATTATTCCAACTGCTTACCATTGGCCATGTTTTAAAGGTATATATATATGCTATGTACTTGGACAAAATACATTGACATCTAAAATTTGAGGTGTGTTATGACTGCTTTTTGTTTTAAAAATGTGGTTACATTCAGATTTTTGAAGTGTTTTATGCTTCATATGGCTAAGTTGTAGTTTGGCAGAGTTAACAGCATATTAATAAACATGCTGTAATTTTAAAAGATGCTTTGAATAAAATTTTATTTTAATTTAAAGCTTAAAGGACATGGGTCATTCTTGCAGCTTTTATAATTTATTTCTCTATCAAAAATAAAATAACTGCTATAAAAACAAACCCTAAAAAAGTAGAAACAACCCATAACCTGACATCCATTACCTTAGCTCTCTCAGATAGCTTTTCTAAGGTTCAGGGCCTCAAAAAAAAAAAAAAAAAAAAAGGCAAGCATCCTACCACTGAACTACATCATATATCCAGCCTTCAGTATCATATATATAGTCAGAATTACTCTTTTTTTTTTTTGCTTTTTGAGACAGGATTTCTCTGTAGCTTTGGAGACTGTCCTGGAACTAGCTCTTGTAGACCAGGCTGGCCTTCACAGAGTTCCATCTGCCTCTGCCTCCCGAGTGCTGGAATTAAAGGCGTGTGCCACCACCACCTGGCCAAATTACTGTTTCTTTAAAACTGGTTTGAGACAGGGTCTCACTTTGTAGCCCTGACTGATGTGGATTTCCCTCTGTAGATTTGTGTGTCTGTGCCTCTTGAATGCTGGGATTAAAAGCTTACCGTATCGATATTGGCTTGGTGTGGATGTTAATTTCCTCACCTCATTCATTATCACAGTGCTAAAATTATGCTGGGGCTAGGGAGATGGCCCAGTGGGCCAAGTGCATGCTGCACAGACGTGAGGACTGGAGTTCGATCCCCAGCACCCACATAAAAGCTGGGCAGGGTGGTGAGGCCTCCAGCTCCAGTGGATCACAGGGGCTCTCTTGCCTATCAGCCAACCTACCAGAAATGGCAGGCTCCAGTTCCCGCTAAAATAGGCCAAGGAGAGATTGAGGAAAGATCCCAGCGTTCCGCCCAGAAGTGGCACACACCTTTAGTCCCAGCATTTGGGGTCAGAGGCAGGCGGATCTCTGAGTTCAAGACCAGATGGATTTCCAGGGCATCAAAGACTACACAGAGAAACCCTGTCTCTAAAAACAACCACGCACACAAAAATTCCAGTGTCAATCTCTAGCCTCCAATCTTTGGGATGAGTGTGTACATCTCTATACATGTATGTGTGGGCATACATATACTGATGTTGGGTCTCAAACCTGGGACAAATGGCTGACCGAGGTGCTTTTAACATATCAAGGTGGTCACCAGGTTCTTCCAGCATCCCTCAGTCCTCACCTGTTACAAGGTCCTCCTGACAGGCACACCCCACCGCCTGCCCTGAACTCTCCCTACCCAGGGACTGGGCCCTTCCCTGTAGCACAAATTCTAACTGTTCTCAATGATAAAAACCTGGAGTAAAAGCTGGAAAATCAGAGAAGCCTTGCAGCCAGCCACTAGAGAGACCTTTATCTCTACCAGCGCTCAGACCACAGGGGCAATCCTGTCCCCAGACTGCAACTGTCTCCACCAAACCTCAGACTACACTGAGCTCCTGTCTCCTCCCACTTTATATTCCTCTCTCTACCCAGCCGTATCAATCCTGTCTCCACCTCCCTGGTGTGGGATCCCAACTGCTAAGATAACCTTTATTTCTCTTTTGGAGGGAATAACCCAGGGTGGCTTTGAGCTGACAGCTCTGCCTCTGTCTCCCTCGTGGGGCTTAAGGTATGAGCCATTACTCCCTGGCCTCCAGTGACTTAGCTCTGCACTCTGATCTTCAGGCAACCTTAATTTGTTAAAACACAAGCAAAATATCACTACACTTCCGCCAGCTGCTTCCCCCTATATAATAAGCCACTTTGGCCATGCTGGGCCTTTTGGCCTTTTGGTCTCTTGGTCTCCTGTCTCTCCCCTCTTCTCCACTCTCCTCATACAGCCAGGCTCAGGGTTTTGTTCACTCTGGACTCCTCCAGATGCCTCTGCCTCTGGCCATATTTTCCCTTTTATCTACAATAAGCCTCTTCCACCACACCTAGGGACAGTCATCTTTTTTTTTTT
>NW_004949216.1:346127-351227 GCF_000317375.1 Microtus ochrogaster | reverse complement strand
TTAGTACTTCATGTCTGCAAGACTGTAAATGTGACTATGTGGAGAGTGACCAGAAACAACAGATCTTTGGGAGGAAATCAGCCCAAGTGACTATATTTAGAGTTTTCTTTTATGATTTGTTTTATTGTTAATTCTGGCTATGTTTGTGTATATCTGCCCAGGCCAGAAGCTCGGATCTGCACGGATCTGGGGTTATAGGCAGTTTTGAGCTGCCTGGTTTACGTGCTAGAACAGCCTGAGTTCTCAACAAGAACAACTAGAGGTCCTAACCCCTGCTCCTCTCTCCATAATTCAGATTTTAAAATCTTGCATGCCCCCCCCATCCGCCTTGGGGGTAATCTAGCCAAAATTTTCAGAGGTAGACCACTTCTCAAAAGTTCCACTCAGCTTGTAATCCAGCTGTTGGCAGACAGTTCTAGCCTTTGTACAGTTGCATTTCAGCTTTATTTAAAAGGGAATCTTAAGCATTTCTAAAAGGCTAAAATTTCAGATTTTTAAAATAAATTAGAGCCGGGCGTTGGTGGCGCACGCCTTTAATCCCAGCACTCGGGAGGCAGAGGCAGGCGGATCTCTGTGAGTTCGAGACCAGCCTGGTCTACAGAGCTAGTTCCAGGACAGGCTCCAAAGCCACAGAGAAACCCTGTCTCGAAAAACCAAAAAATAAAAAATAAAAAAATAAAAATAATAAAAAATAAAATAAATTAGAATTAAAAATATGGGACACTTCATTTGAAATAACACTACAGCCGTTCTGCGGTTCCCAGCCTTGATTCCCAAGAATCAGTGATCCTGCACTGCTGTCCTAGGGAGAAGTGGATCCTGGGTGAGGGAGGCCTGAAGCATCCACAAAAGAAGCCGAATACTTGACTACCCCTGCTCTGCCGCACCAGTCCTAGGCGTTTATGAACGGGAAACAGAAGCTCTACACAAGCGCTTGCCCTTCAATGTGCCTAGAAGTGTTTAGTAATTGTACATTGGGAACGACCAAAATTCCATCATTGGCAAATGGACCGATGTAGTTGGGGGTGCTTCCAAGCACCGAACCATCCGAAAGAAGGTCTAACGCAGTGCCACAGCAGAAGACAGTTCCAGAGCTCGGTCCAGAAGGGCCTAGGGAAACTCTCACGCTTTAAGAGGATGTTGAGCTTGGATTTTCATGTATATTTGGATGTATTCATTTGTCAAATACGCATCTCAAATTAGCAACTCAGGCGCGTCCTGTAGGATGTAAATTACACTTTTTTTTTTAAACAAACCAAATGAAAAAAAAAAAAAGCGGAAACAAATCTCAGCCTTGCTGGAGGTGTGGCCTGAGGGCGGTCCACTGGACAGCGGGCTAAGGCCGACTTTTCAGCAGTACCCGGTACTGGGCGCTTACGAGGCGAGAGCGCTCTAGGGGCGCGGGCCGTATCGGGGTTCGCGCCCCGGCTCCTCCTGTTCCTGCCGCACCCTCTTCTCGGGCGGCTAGGGGCGGGGACCGCGGGCTGAGTGGCGGCGGGGCGGCGGCCGGTGGAGATGGAGGAGCCTGACGCGGCCCGCCCGCCCTCTCGCCTGGCCAGGCTGCTGTCGGCGCTCTTCTACGGGACGTGCTCCTTCCTCATCGTTTTGGTCAACAAGGCTCTGCTGACCACCTACGGGTGAGGCTGGTTATGCGGGACGCAGGGTGGCCGGGGCCTGGAACCATCGTCTCTGGTTTGCCTTCACCAAGTCACAACACAACAAAGTCCACTTGCAGTCAGGGGCACAGCACACACCAGCTGAACTTGGAAAGCCGCCGTCGCAGGCTTTAAATAAATACACCAACTGAGAAAACTTAATTTTGAAACAGGCATTCATCAGGTAGCTCATGCTGGCCTTGCTCAAATCCTCATGGCTGAGCCTCCTTAGTGTTGGCATTACAGGTGTGCAGCAGCATAAACACGTGTATTTTGAACAAATTACTACTTTTTACTCTTTGTGGTGTTTTGACACAAGGTTTCGTGCATCCCGGGCTAACTTCGGGACTCCCTAGCAGCTTTCCTGTCCCCCACCCCCGCCGCATAACACCACACCTGTTTTAGACAGTGTAGGGAAGCAGCCCAAGACTTTTCTCTCTAACATCTCTAGCCAGCCACAAGCAAAACAAAAGTGTCCCACAGAGTACAGTCTGGACTTGTGATCATCTGTTTATATGGGTTGATCATCCATTCTCAAATAACCATTACATTTCTGGAGAACAGAAGTTTACAAGCTGAGTTTTGGATTAGAGTTGAGTGCACCAGCAACTCTATGCTTCTTTGAATTTATTGTAAAGACTACAATGTCCTATTTAATTCTACTGTGTGGTAGAAACCCTGAGAGAACTGTGGGCTTAAATCCAGCCCCAGGGGTGAGGGCTCTGCCCCCTGGCACTAGTCCATACTTAGCATTTTCCTTAGATGCAAAACCTAGCTGTCTACAAACCTGGTACTGACCTCACAGGGCCTTGCCTAAGACGCTACAAGTTGGTGCTCTTTGTAAACTATAGGACTGCCTTTTTGTTTTATATCTGGGAAAACTCACACCCCCATCAGGAACACAGGCTGTAAGGACTACAGATATTGAGCGTCTGTTACGCGCCCACGGTGGACACTGGGAAAATGGTACGGACCGTGTGAGACATCTTCAAGGGTAGAGAGTAAACGAACAGGTTCAAGAACAGATACGACATCGCCTGTGATTGGAGAGAAGTGAGAGGTCGGTGCCAGGACATCAGGACAAAGAGAGCGGCAATACCATGACCGCCGGGAGGAGCAGAATGTGAGCAGGGCCGAAGAGAGTGAGCAGGTGCCACGTGATAGGAGAGCTCAGTAGAGCTTTATAGGAGCAGCAGCGGTCAGAGCCTTCATTCATTCACCCAGTGACACTGTGTGCTCAGGGTGTGCCAGCCTTGGTCTCAAGCACATCGGTGAAGTTACCTATGTGAAAAGAAGAGGTAAAAACCCTTAATCTCATACCCTAGTTTGCCAATAATAAACTAGTAACATTTAAAGTGTGTGTAGGTCAGAAGACAACTTTCAGGAGTCAGTTTTCTTCTGCCACTGTGTGGGTCCCAGGAATGGAACTCAGCTTGTTAGGTCTGGCAGCGGTTCCTTTACCCACCAAACCATCTTGTCAGCCTTAGCACTCACATGGTGTGGCTGGTAACTACCTGTAACTTCAACTCCAGGGGGTCTGGTGACTCTAGGGAGTCTGGCCTCTTCAGTGAATGATATACATTCACAAACACATAAATAAAAATAAATTAAAAAAAAAGTGCCGGGCGGTGATGGCACACACCTTTAATCCCAGAACTCCAGAGGCAGAGGCAGGTGGATCTCTATGAGTTTGAGGCCAGCCTGGTCTACAGAGCGAGTTCCAGGACAGGCTCCAAAGCTACACAGAGAAACCCTATCTAGAAAAACCAGCAGTAGTAGTAGTAGTAATAGTAATAATAGTAATAATAATATAATAAATAATAAAAATCCCGCAAACCCCATGTTGAAAAAGCAGAAATGAACATACACTTAAGCCACTTAATACACATAGTGCATGGTAATAAAGGGAAGGAACTGTCAGGGTAGAGATGAGGCTGTGGCCGTGCTGGCCTAGAATACAATGTGCTGGGTTCAGTCCCTGGCATGCATAGTGGTGGACACCTGTAAAGAATCCCATTGCTTGGGAGGTGGAGGCAGCAAAATCAGAAGTTCAAGGTCATCTGACACACTGAGTTCAAGACCAGCTTGAACTATAAGAGACCTTGTCTCTTATAAAAAAAAATGTAAAGGGCTTGGTGAAATGGCTCAGCAGTTAAGAACACTAGCTACTCTTGCAGAGGACCCAGTTTGGTTCCCAGCACCTACAGGCTGGTTTACAACCATCCATAACTCCGGTTCAAGGGGATGCAGTACCCTCTTCTGGCCTTATTGGGTGCATACATTTATGCAGGCGAAACACCTAAACACATAAAAGAATATAAATATTTTAAAAAATAAGACATTGGCAGGTGGTGGCACACACTTTTGATCCCAGCACTGGGGAGGCAGAGGCAGGTGGAGCTCTGTGAGTTTTGAGGCCAGTTTGTTCTATTAGAGTGAGTTCCAGGACAGCCAGAGCTATTACATGGAGAAACCAACAAATAAATAAAACATCAACATCGACAATTGAAAACATGAGGGTGTCATGGGCATATTTAGGAGTAATGTTGTTATGTCAGCCAAAGGCTGAGGATAAGTCTGTTTTGCATTGGAGTTTGTGGGCTTCTGACTGGCTGTGATTTTAATGCCTCAAAGAAACACATTCTTCTTGTTTTCAGCAGGAGCCAATGTACACTGGCCACTGCTCTGAAGACAATGGGTGTCTAATCATTGAGAGATCTCAGACACTGGCCCTTTTGTTTTTAAGATTTTGAGTTCCAGACTAGGGGGTATGTGTAGCCTAAGTAATCGACTACCACTTAAGTCTGGAGTTTCATAAGTATGACTGAGTGGTGGGAAAGATTTCTGTGACTGAAGTTCTTACCTTGGGAAAGCTAAAGTACTTATACTCTTTATGAATACACCCCACCCTGTTTCTGTAGTGTAATATTATACATCCGGGCTCTGTCAAAATAACATTCATTCTCTCATTTCAAGATTCCTGAAGCACACATTGTTGAGACGGGGATTGGGGTGATTTAGTTACAACGAACCATAGCAACCTGACCCCAGCATTAGCTGTTTGAGCAGATTGTATTCTGGAGGCCAGAAGGAAGAAGTTTTTTCGTTTGTTTTGTTTTTGACAGTTCTCTGACAAGACTGTGGGTGTGGAGGGAGCTCAGGGGACTTCTTCTGTTCCATTTTGAACAGATTCTTTCTGGTTGGGGTACAAGCCTTGTTGTGTGTGGTCTTAGCTTCTTGTTAGTTTAAGTCCATGCTTTTCCTGGCTACTTTATTGACACAAGTTAGAAGTGCTATCATAAACCATAATTGAGAAAATGCCTCGGTAAGATTGGCCTCTAGGGTATTGGGATACTCTTTTTTAATATGAAAAATGCTGGCTCTAGGAATTAATATAGGCATATTTTGTTAATTTTATGCTAATAAATTTTTTAAAATATTTTTT
>NW_004949216.1:342278-345275 GCF_000317375.1 Microtus ochrogaster | reverse complement strand
ATAGGGCATTGCTGTGACAGACCTGACCATGTGTTTTGGAGAGGGTTGTGGTGGCATTTGAACTTTGTGCTGGAAATTCCTTTGAGTGCTCAGAGCTCAGTAGGCTGTTCTGTGGAAGCTTGGAGGATAAGATGTTGGGAACAATGCAGGCCATGGGTGTCTAGTTTGTGAAGTTTCAGGGAGAAGCAAAGACTCTGTCAGGGCTGTTTATGTGATATTTTTAATTAAGAATCTGTGTTTTTCTGGTCAGCTCTAGCTGACCAGAGAATCAGCTGTGGTTAACAACAGACCACACCCGCTAGCTTGAAACCTTGCTCTGCTGGGACAGTCAGTACTGGCCATCTGGGGCTGGAGAATCAGCTATGATTAAGAAGAGACCAGCATCACTGAAGAAAAATCTGGGAAGTATTTCCTTAAGGCCAGCATGCAGAAGCTGTGGTCCAGAGGGGCCCAAGATTGTACCTTGGGTTAGCAGATGAACTTGTGTGAGAGTTTCCCAGGTTTGTGGTGAGCATCTGTGGCTTGGCACCTAGAGAAGCCAGGGCAATTCTAATGCTAGATTTACCTGGCAGGAAAGGGATTCTGTGAGCATGTGAACTCAGTGGCTTTCAAGGGCTAGAACAAAAGGAGGCCCGTCTAGGAGTTTGTGTTTTAATAGTCTGGTCAACTGGCCACAGTTGTGATCATAAGGGTTGTACAAGCAGACTGCTTTTGTGTTTCCCATGAATACTCTTCTCTAGGACATGAAAATTTACTAATGACATCTTATTAAAACATATTGAATCCTAAAGCTGGGTACATCTGTGATATCAGCACTCAGGAGGTGAGGCAGGACGGTCGCTAAGTTTGAGGACCATCTGAACTATATAGGGTGCCCTTGTCTTAAAAAAAAATCAAATTTGTTTTATCCAGTTCAACAAATATTTGTTGAGAACTTGCTGTGTGTATTTGCTTTATGATTCACCAGAGAGTATCTTCAATCAATCTCCACCCTCTCAGACAGGATCTCATTGGAGCTGTCTGATTGGCTATTGTTGCTGACCAGCAAGTTCCAGGAATCCTGTCTCTGCCTCAGTGCTGAGATTACAGGCACGGGTGCATTAGAATTGGGGGCATCTTATTTAACTTTTTGAGGGTTACCTGTTTATCTGCCTGCCTACTTTGTCTAAAGGTTTTTTTTTTTTTTTTGGTCTGGTTCTAAATATGTGTCTATGTATGTGTCTGTGTACATGTGCTATGGCTCTGGAGATGGAGTGATAGGAGCCGGTGAGCTGCCCACATGGGTCCCCGAGAAGGGCAGAAAGAGCTTTTAACCACTGTGCCATGTCTTTAGTCCCTTGTTTTTCTTTCTTCAGAGAAGGGTCTCACTTACTTGTTCAGGCTGGCCTTGAACTTGAGATACTTTTACCTAACCTCGCAGTGAGCCAGGTCACAGACCTGCCTGCACCAACAGACTTGATTCTTCTTTGAGTTTTCACTTTGATTTAGTTTTCTGTGTAGAGGTGTCTTAGTCAGTGTTCCATTGCTGTGAAATGGCAACTCTTATAAAGGAAAGCATTTAATTGGAGCTTGCTTACAGTTTCGGAAGTTTAGTCCATTAGCATCATGGTGGGGAACATGGCAGCACACAGGTAAACATGGTGTTGGAGTGGTAACTGAGAGTTTTACATCCTGAACCATGGGCAGAGAGAGACAGAGATTGGGCCTGGCGTGGACTTTTGAACCCTCAAAGCCCACCCAGTGATACACTTCCTCCAACAAGGCCACACCCCCTAATCCTTCTAATTCTTTCAAATAGTGCCACTCCCTGGTGACCAAGCATTCAAATATATGAACCTGTGGGGCCATCCTCATTCAAACTACCACACGGGGTCTTCTTGTATATGGCATTTTAAATTTTATTTTATTAACTTTATTTATTGTATTACTCTATTTCTTTCCAGTATACACAATTATGACTAGTTTACCTTCACAGAACAAAGGAAAGCTGGCAAGTTTAGCAACCATCATTTTTTGTTGTTGTTTCTGTTTTCTGAGAGAGGGTGTCTCTGTGTAGTGTTGGAACTCGCTCTGTAGCCCAGGCTGGCCTTGAACTCACAGAGATCCACCTGCTTCTGCCTCCTGAGTGCTGGTATTAAAGGTGTGCTCCACCACCCAGCAGCAACCATCAGTTTAAAAAAAAAATGAAAAAGAAACGGACACAAATTTTTGAAATTTCCATTGTCTAATGCCTGTAACAGCTCTTTATGTCATTATGGTCTACATATTCTCTTCAACCTTTTTTTTTATGTTGCTAAACTGATTCATTATTTTATATTTCTTGCAGTTTTCCCTCACCAATTGTTCTTGGAATTGGGCAGGTAAGTTGAAAAAAAAAACCCAGTCTTAACTCGCCATTGGTGTTTAGGCTGGCCTTGAACTCACAGAGATCCACCTGCCTCGCCCTCCCAAGTGCTGGGATTAAAGGCGTGCGCCACCACCTCCCAGCCTGATTTATTTTATTTTTAACTATGAATGTTTGTGTGTGTTCATGTGTGGGTATATAAGTGTGAACACAAGAACTCAATGGCCAGAGGTCAGTTTCCCCTAGAGTTAGAATTCCAGGGAGTTGTGAGTTTCCTGAAGTGGGGACGTGGGTGCTGAGCACTAAACTCAGGTCCCCCAGAAGAGCAGCAGGTGCTGCTCCATCTTTCCAGGCCCTGAGAGAAAAAAAATCTTAATTCTGGACTTCTCGAAAAATACACTCTGACTTTTCTTAGGACATTTTTATCAACTTGTATTTATTGTACAAAATAATGAGTCTCATGATATTTTCAGTGTGTATAATGCCTTTTAATCATATTCACCTCCAATACACCCTCTCTCAACTTCTTTCACAGAGTTTCGGTCTATTTTCATTATCTTTCGATGGGTGCAAGGAGTCGGTACCTTCTCACACCCTTTTGAGACAGGGTCTCTCTATGTAGCTGTTGTTGTCCTGGAATTCCAGCCTCAAAC
>NW_004949216.1:333980-341723 GCF_000317375.1 Microtus ochrogaster | reverse complement strand
AAAAAAAATTGTTTCCTCTCTCTGGCCTTTAAGGGAAGTTAACAGACCATACACTCCGTTTGTGGAAGTGTGGTCCAGGGTCATCCGGTCAGTCTGGTTACTCTCAGAGACAATCCTTTGTTTACTCCATGGCTGTTTCTAGAGTCCCTGAGACAATGTATCCAGGTGAGTCCACTCAATGATACATTTTACCTGTTCTGATTCGAACAACTTCTCATCCATGGGTGAGAATCTTAGCTTCCACGAGATCCCTCCCTTCAGCCTGAAAAGTAGATTTTTGGGTTCTGTTTCTGATAAATATGCTCTGATTACACCATTGTACCAGTAAACCTCACACTGTCTTTCCAGACGGTATTTTGCTGTTTCTTTCTCTTCTAGATGGCCACCACCATAATGATACTGTATGTATCCAAGCTAAATAAAATAATCCACTTCCCTGATTTTGACAAGAAAATTCCCGGAAAGGTATGTTTAAAAGATAAACAAACAAACAAACTAAAAAATGAAAAGCAAGCAAACAAACACACAAAAGATCCAATTGGATTAAAGTAGGGATCCATTTCATACACTGTGGATCTTCCTTTCCCCTTACACTCAGTAGAAAGTTGGTTTTCTTTATTTTTCTTCTTTGGGATTGGCTCTTATGTATCATTTCAGGTCAGATTTGAACTCCAAATCCTTTTCTTAAGCCTCGTCAGTGCTGGAAGAAAAATTTGTTATTTTTTACTTTTTGGTTTTTGAGCCTGAGTTTCTCTGTGTAGCCCTGCTTTCCTGGAACTTGCTCTGTAGACCAGGCTGGCCTTGAACTCACAGATCTGCCTGCCTCTGCCTCCCGAGTGCTGGACTAAAGGTGTGTTCCATTACCACCTATATGAGAAAGTTTTTAATAAATATTTTATACATAAATATCTATTTGTATAACTCAATGAAGATGCAGACAGGCTGAGCTGGGCTTGTGAGATCTGTAAGTGTGTAAAGTGCTTGCTGAGGAAGTGTGAGACCTGAGCTTGGATCCCTTGTACCTGTGTAAAGCCTTACCTCAGCATGGCTGCATCGAGGTAGGAGGCAGAGAAAAATGTGAACGTAGTAGGTGTTTAACAACACAAATGCTCTTAGTTTTTAAAGCCGGTGTTTTGCGAACTCTTTGGCTAAGGGCCGGACTCACTGTTTATTGTACCGTGAAAGAAGCCCTGTGTGACACACAAATGAGTCAGTGTGGTCATGTTATGATAAAGCTTTATATAAATAAGCATGGGCCAGATTTGCCCTGGGTCCTAGCTTACTGACTTACGTTTTCAGATTTTATTTTTAGTTTTTTTTTTGTGGTTGGTTTTTTGTTTGTTTGTTTGTTTGTTGTTGTTGTTTTTTGACACAGTTTACTGTGTAACAGAGCTCTGGTTTGATTTGTAGACCAGGCTGGCCTTGAACTCACCTGTTTCTGCCACCCGAGTGTTGGGACTAATGGTGTTTGACTACACTTCCGGCTTGCATTTTCACTTTAACCTGATATAAGCTAGAGTTAAGAATACAGTTTGATACATTGAATAAATGTACAAGTACACATGGAAGCTGCATTGAAAGATCTGTTTTCCTACTGGGAATATGGAGTGGAAGTAATTTTTAACAACTGGCTGCAGGGGACCAGGCTTGAGACAGACATTAAATTCTTAGAGTAACCCTTTGATGGATGATATGAAGTAGCTAATGGTAGTGTTTGGATTAAGAGGTTTAACTGGTGTTTCTTAAGAAACCCTTGAATAGCTTCTTCATATGTATTTACAGTTGATAATCATAGGATATTAGGTCAGATACAGGGCTGGGAGGTAGATGGCTTTCAAAGGGACTAAATATAACCCAAGATAATTTGTCTCTTGCATTTTAATTCTCCATAACCTTGAAATTTCCCTATTAGTCCTTCTAGAATCTTCCACACAAGTGAAGCTTCTCCTGTCTTCCTCTCCCACCTCCCTCCGTCTCCATCTCCCTACCTTCCCCAACCCTTTTGGGAACTTCAGTCCACAGTGTGTACAATAAGGAGCATTAATGATGCTTTATTAGACTTTTTTTTTGTCTTTTTTTGTATGTAGGTTCAAGTTATCCAATCAAAATTACTCCCCGAGAAGCTAATTTTCTTGTCTTTTACCTTCTTTGCTGTGTAGCTCATGTTGATAGAAATGGCATCTTTGGTCTCAAAGTAAGGGCTTAAATATTTCATCATGAAGCAGGGCTCTGTGGGCTTTTGGGGGCCGTGCCATTTACTCTTTGCTGAATAATGTAATGGCTCAAAACGGTAATCTTTTTATTGTCTGTCATACTGATTGAGGAGTCTTCCCAAGGCTTGGCCAGGCAGTTTTGACTTAAGGCCCTCCTTTCCTTGTGAACACAAGGAGAACTGTGTTAGTTATGAGCGTGGTTAGCGCAGGTGGGAGGTGGCCACCCATCTGTCTCTTGCTGTCTAAGAACTCTACATACATACATACATACATACATACACACACACACACACACACACACACACACAAGGAAAGCATGCAAATGAAGTTCTAACGGCATCTTTTCCCTTTTATTGAAGCTCTTTCCTCTGCCTCTTCTCTACGTTGGAAACCATATCAGTGGCCTATCAAGCACCAGTAAATTAAGGTACAGTTCAAGATGACAGTGGGGAGGGGTATCCATCACCTCTGGTGGTGCAAACGCTGAGTTTGGTTTTCTAGATTTTGCTTGGGTGATGTCCTAGTCTGCTCTCTGTTTCTGTGATAAACACTATGGCCCAAACTAGTGTGGGCAGGAAAGGGTTTATTTTAGCTTCCAGGTTACCTTCTGTTGAGGAAAGGCAGGGCAGGAACTGGAGCAGAGACCACAGGGTAATGGTGCTTACTCGCACGCTTCCCCACTTCCTCTGGCTTGCTCTCTTCCTGGGCAGAGCACTGCCCAGGGTGGCCTGGGTCCTACATCCATTAACAATCACGAAAATGCCACACATCCGTCCCCACAAGGCCTTCTGATGGAGGCAGTTTTTCACTCACAGTCCCTCTTCCCAGGTAGGTAGGTTTGAATCACAGGTATCATGTGGGAAACATTAGTATTTAACAATTTGAGAAAGTATAGTTTTGAGTTTAATTAGAAACGTCTCTAGGAAAGTTTAAAAAGCTTATGCTTGGGCTGGAGAGATGGCTCAGAGGTTAAGAGCATTGTCTGCTCTTCCAAAGGTCCTGAGTTCAATTCCCAGCAACCACATGGTGGTTTACAACCATCTGTAATGGGGTCTGGTGCCCTCTTCTGGCCTGCAGGCATATATACACTGACATAATATTGTATAATAAATAAATAAATATTTTTTTTAAAAAAGCTTATGCTTTTCTTGATGGTCATGTCTCAACATAAGTATGAGGTCTGTGTTTGTCAGGTAGAGAAAAGGTGATCCTCTGGGGTGGGTTTGTTTATACGCATATGACCATGGTAACTTTTCATCGTAGTTGTATAGAAACAGGAATATCCTGTCAGACTTGGCACAGATCACGTTTGGGGTAAGGAAAAAATGAATGTCAGACAATAGGTTTAAGTATGGACTATACTTGACGTGTTTGCATCTGTGTTTATTTCACCATGCTTTGATTAATCTTATTAAAAGCTACTGTGGAAAATGAAAATCATTTATAGAAAGGTCACACTATCAAACTACTAACCAGAAACTGTGATCTGAAATCTACAGAAACAAGACTCGTGTGCAAGCTGATCGATGGTGTGTGTGTGCGTGTGTGCAGGGGTGGACTGGAATTGTGAGGAGGGTTTGATCATCAGCCCGACTAACGTAAGCTACAAGCCTTGGGCACTGTCTAGGTTAAGACAGTCTGAGAGCGGCTGGGGAATAGTTTTGGTTAGGTTGCCCTTCCCTGGCCTGGGGTCCTAGACGCTGTGCCTGGGGAAGCCGAGGTGAGTACCAGCCTTCCTTGTTCTGCTGCCTGATTATCATATGATCTGCCACTTTCTTCCCATCATGATGGACTGTGCTCTTGAACTGTGAGCCAGAAGCAAACCCTCCTTCCTTAAGTTGCTTTTGTAAAGGTCTTTTTTGCAGCAGCAGGGAAAGAACTCTTCACGGGAGAGATGTGTTTTCTTCTATCACTCTTTGTCTTATTTTTGGAGATAGGGTCTTTCCCTGAGTCTAGAGGTCACTGATTGGCCAGACCAGCTGGCGAGCAAGTCCCAGGGATCCTCCTGTCCCTGTCCCTAGTGCTGTGTTTATAGATGTCCATACCTGGGCATGCTAGAGAACCAGACAGGGGGCCTCATGTTTTTATGGCAGACAGTGTACTTTGAAACACCAAAATTTTAAAGTCTTTCTAATTTAGATAAAGTATACATAATACAAAGTTTATCTCTGTATCTGTTTTAAATGTACAATTCAAGTGCATTAATTATATTTACATGTGTGTGTAATCCCAGCATTTGGGAGGCTGAAGCACTGTAGCGGCGTAAATGAATGCAGACAGATTGTAAAAAATATACACAGCTTTAATGGGGAAAATAGACTTACAGTACCACGGTTCCCCGCGGAGAACAGGAAGCAGAAGGAAAGGGTGGGCGCATGCCCGGCAGATTTATAGGTAAACATTAGCCCGAGGCGAACCTGCCCCCAATGGGCTGGGCTTAACCCTACAAAGCACAATTGCTGAGCCTTCCAGGCCAGACTTGCTACATAATGATTTTGAGGCTAGACTCTATCTCTAAAAAAGTATATGCATAGTGTGACCACCACCATTATTTATTTCAGAATCTTTTTCATCATCCCAAACAGAAACTCTGAGTCCACTAAACAATAATCCTTTTAGCTAGTCTCAATTTCTCAGTCTCTTGATGTGGGAATTCCCCTCTGTATGCTGTGAATATGTTTTACTACCATTGATTAATATACAAAGCTACTTTGGCCTATAGCAGGGCAGAAAATAGCCAAGCTGGAAAAGATATATATGCAGAGAGAGAGAGAGAGAGAGAGAGAGAGAGAGAGAGAGAGAGAGAGAGAGAGAATACAGAGTTAGAGAGATGCCATGTAGCTGCCAGAGGAGACAGATGCCAGAGAATCTTACTGGTAAACCACGAGTCTTGTGGTAAAATACAAAATAATAAAAATGGGTTAATTTAAGATGTAAGAGCTAGCTAGAAATACGCTTAAGCTATTGGCCAAACAGTGTTGTAATTAATACAGTTTCTGTGTGATTTTTAGGGTCTGGGAAGCTGGGAACGAACAAGCAGTCTCTACCCACAGTCTCTGGATCTCTTCCTTTCTCTTTCCCTCTCCGTCCCTCCTCCCCTCCCTCTCCCTCTCTTATGTGTTGCGTGCATGTGAGTTTGCATGTGGTATGTGTACCCACAAGGAGGCCAGAGGGGGATGTTGAGTTTCCTCTGTTACTCTCCATCTTATTCCCTTGAGACAGGGTCTCTCAATGAATTGGAAGTTCACCTTGTTGGTGAGGCTACTTGACTAGCAAGCTTCTGGCATCTACTGGTCTCTTCCTCCCAATACCGAGGTTACAGGCATATACAAACATGCTTAACTTCATATGTAGATGCTGGGGATTTGAACTCAGGTCCTCATGATAGTACAGCAAGGGCTCTCTTGCCCACTGAGCGATCTCTTTAGCCCCCAGCTACCGGTAATCTCTGCTTTATGTTCTGCACCTGTAGCTTTGCCTTCTCTGGGTAGATACAAACAATTGTCCAGTTTTGGGGGGTGAGGATCTGGATTATTTCCATAGCATGGTGTCTTCAGAGTTCATCCATGGTAGAGTGCATCTGACTTCCATTTCTTTTAAGAGTTGAATTATAGTCCATTTATATGTGCATCCTGATGATAAACATAAAACATCAAAGTTTTAAATTTTAATTATTTCTACTTTAGATATTGTTTCTATATTGTTTTTATTTTTGTAGTTCTGGGGATTGAACTCCTGGCCTTGCATATGCTACAGAGGTGCTCTACCACTGAGCTACATTCCTGTGCATCCTTTCTTTTGCTGACTATGTTGTTGGTATTGTATCTGAGAAGGCTTGCTTGATCCAGGATCGTGAGCATTCTCTCTTATACAGCTTTAGTTCCTGCACTTAAGTCCTTGTTATATTTCATGTCAGATAATAAATATATAAGGTCGATGTCGTGTGTGTGTGAGTGTGTGTGTGTATGTGTGTGTGTAGTGTGATGTGTGTAGGAATTCAGTTTCATTCTTTCATGGGAGTTATAGATGTCCTAGCACCATCCTTTGGAAAGTTATATCTTTCTTCCATTGTGTTATCTTACAACCCTTGGTAAAATCAATCTATTGATCTGGGAGAGGTGTTGCATGCCTGTAATTGTACTATTTAGGAGGCAGAGGCAGGAGACCACAAGTTCTGTGCCAGCCTGGACTGCATTTGTCTGCTTCACATGTCTAGAGTAGGCAAGTTTACAAAGATGGGGCACAGGATAGATAACCAGTAGCTTGGAGCTAAGCGATAAGGAATTACTGTTGAGGAGGTTCTAAGACCCTGCTTGGGGGAATGGAGCTTCGGAAATCGATTATAGGGATGAGTATGCAACAAAGACAATAAAAAGAAACAAGGTAATTGCAAGCCTTTATTTTCTGTCCTTCAATTCTATTCCATTAATTACATATATATTATTAAATCAGTAATAGGTAGTCTTGGTTTCTGTAGCTTGTAGTAAATCTTGAAGTTGGGAAATGTGAGTGCACCTACTTTGCTAACTTTATTTTTAAAACATTCAGAAATCTCTCTCTCTCTCTCTCTCTCTCTCTGCACATGGAGGTCGAAAGACAACTTTTAGAAACTGATCCTCTTCTTCGGCTAATCTGTGTCATGAGATTAAACTCAGGTTATTAGGCTTAGCAGAGGGTGTCTTTACCAGCCAAGCTGTCCCACCAGCCCCCAACTTGGTTATCTTTTAAAATATATATTTTAAAATAATTGATTTTATTTTTAATTATGTGTGTACGTGTGTGTGTGCATGAGTTTGTGCGTGTGAGTGCAAGTGCCCATGAAGAACAAAAGAGAGTGTCAGATCCCCTGGAACTGGAGTTATAGGTGGTTGTGAGCCTCCGTGTGGGTGTTGGGAACTGAAATTGTGTCTCTGCAAGAGCAGCGAGTGCTCTTAACCACTGAGCCATCTCTCTAGCCCCTTGACTTTGTTATCCTTCAACATGGTTTGGCTATCTGGGGCCCTTGAATTTCTATATTTATTTTGGAATTAACTTGCCAGTTTCTGTAGGAAAAAGAAAGCCAGATAAGATTTGACAGATTTTGTGTTGAATCAGTTTGCCAAAGTGGCAGGAAATTATTCAATCCCTGTTTTATGACTTAATATGATTTGTTAATGGTAAATATTACAATGAATGTTAACTCATTATATTTAATTTGGAAAATGACCTTAATTAAAAATGTTTACCATGTTTAAAACAAAAATAGCAGCTGACACTATGTGCCTGACTTTAGGGTTGGATCTTTTCTGACAGCTTGCCAATGTTCACTGTGCTCAGGAAATTCACAATTCCACTGACTTTACTTCTGGAAGCCGTCATCCTCGGGTGAGTCTGCTTTTCCTTCAATCCTTCATTATGTTTCCGACGTACTGTGTTTATTCGTGTGAGTGGGTAGTATGTTCACATACATGACGTGGGAGTGCGAGGCTATGTGTGTGCATGTGGAAGACATGGGTTGATGTCCTGTATTTTCCTTTTTTTTTTTTTTTTT
>NW_004949216.1:311578-333834 GCF_000317375.1 Microtus ochrogaster | reverse complement strand
CCGCCCGGCTCTTTTTTTTTCTTTTTAAGAATTTATTTATTTACTATGTATACAGTATTGTATCTGCCTGCACACCAGAAGAGGGCACCAGGTCTCATTACAGAGGGTTGTGAGCCACCATGTAGTTGCTGGGAACTGAACTCAGGACCTTTGGAAGAGCAGTCAGTGCTCTTAACCACTGAGCCATCTCTCCAGCCCTGACCTGTATTTTTCTCTATTGTTCTCTGCTATTGTTTGAGACAGGGTCTCTCAGTGGCCTTGGAGTTCACCTACTGACTAGGTGGGCTGGCCAGCAAGCTCCCGGATCTGTCTGTCTCTGCCATCTAGGCTTGTGCTATTCTGCCTAGATTTTCACGAGTCCTGGACCTCTGAACTCAGATTGTCAGGCTTGGTGCTTGTTTGACAAAACTTTACCCACTGAGCCGTCTCCCCAGTCCCTCTCACCTTGGGGTCCTCTTTCTGAGTAACTGATTAGAATTACTGCTTGCAGCAGCTTAAGGAACTATTATTTGTTCATTTAAAAGGAGTCAGCTGTACTCACAATTCCCTAATATATTAACGAGGGCTATTTAAATGTTTGTTTTTGCAGCAGACTAATAGCATGCTTGTAGTAGAGAGTTATAATAGAATTAGCAACCACACTTAAGCAGATATGAACGAAAAGAGACAAAGAACTGCCCACAGACAGGAAGGGCAGGCAGGAGAGCAAGGGATAGGGTTCTGATGCTCCATGACATGAGGTCAGAATAAATTAAACTTTACAAATGTTGATATAGGTCTTCCTCATGAGTATACCCAGGCTGACCCATGCAAACTTTGATTTTGCAGTAAAGACTGTTCGGCAGTGAAGTTTAGTTACAATGTTGTGAGTCTTACTATGAACCTAATCTTTGAAGGTGCCGTAGATGCTCCTGCAAAGTAAACGCACAGCAGCCCCTCTTCTTTATTTCACCCCAGCATCCTTCCAGGGAGAACAGAAAAAAATCACATGACTAGGTTAAGGAAACAGCTTAAGAAATAACTAAATTTGGCCTGACTTACACTTCTAGCACCTTCTCTGTATGAAGATGTTAAGTTTGAGCCACAAAGTCACTAAATTTGTTTTCAGGTTGGTTTTTGTTTGTTTGTTTGTTTTCTGTTTTTTTTAAACATAAAATCCATATTTTAATTCTTTCTCCCCACCCCCTTTCTTCTTTCTTGACTACAGGAAACAGTATTCCTTGAACATCATCTTCAGCGTTTTGGCGATTGTGCTTGGGGCTTTCATAGCAGCGGGGTGAGACTTGGTATTCCCTGCCGCTCGGTGGCTTCTCTGTGTCTTTGACAGTAGGCAGCGCTGTCCGAGAGATTTTCCTTTTCCATCTGACTGCAGCTGGGTTGGGCAGCTAAGAGACAAATCTGTTGAGTTAGTGGCATCCCCATGTGTCCCTCATCAGAAAGTGGGTCCCACATTGTCCGGAAATGCTTCTGAGAACTCGTGCAGGCATGTCTAACTGTGGCCCATGGGGGTACGGCCCAATACAACTTAAACTATTATGAGACTTTTTTTGGTGATTTTTTTTCCCCTTTGTAACTCAATTGTGTGGGTCTTGAGTGTAAATTCTGTAAGTGACAATGTCCTGTTATAAGTAAGCATCACTGGGTATTAACGCAGCTACACTTGACAAAGGGGAGTTTACTTCTGTCATTGAATGCCCTTAAAGTTTTATTTGAAGTGTTCTTAGGCATTTGCTTTAAAATAACAGATTTGGGCTTGAGGTGTTACTCAGTGGTAGAATGTGTACTTAGTGTATACTAGGGCCCATGTTCACTCCACAGTGCCCAATACACACACACGCGCGCACACACACACACACACACACACACACACACACACACACACACGCCTAAAACAAGCCAACAGGTTTATAAACCCAATTATTGCTGTTTTATTGTTCTGTGATGACTGATAGACTGTGGTCATTACATATGCTGATATATTTCAGAACAGGTCAATGCTAATTAGCTCAGATTTCCTACCTGACCTAATTCATCATTCATGATTAATATGTAGAGACGGAGCAGGAGGAGATGACTCTGTCTGTCCTTCTAGGTGTGTAATCCCACACCATGTTAAAAAAAAAAAAAGAAGCTGGAAGTGGTAACACACGCCTGTATCCCAGTACTGACCTGTAGAGACAGGCAGTCTCTGAGACTCACTTGGCCAGCTAATGTATTCAAAATCGTGAGTATAAGGTTCAGTGAAGGGACCCTGTGTCAAAAACTGAGGTGGAAAGTGACCAAGGAAGACATGTGAGTGACATCAGCCTCTGGCCTCCACACACACCAGTGTACATACGTGCATGTGTGTCAGCACACACTTGTGTGCATGTACATTCTTAAGTCTTTGGTGAGGAGTGGCCAGCGTAGAACCTGAATGAGTCCAGCTGATTTTGAACACATGGATAATTGTTTCTAATATCATCTTACTTTTGCCCAAGCAGCAGCTTGGAGCAGCAATCCTGACTTTCCCTTCCTCAGGCACTCACCAGATTGATGCCTTCCTGAGGAGCGACATCCAGGGCCCTGAGCCACAGGACACCTGTGACACCAACTTCTGCCCTCCTAGTGAAGTTTCCTCTGCCCCCCACACCAGCTTTGCCCGTTTTTGTGCTCCAGAAAGAGTACTCCATAGGATGCAGTGGCAGATCAAGCACTTAACAGTTTAATTAGAGCAAGTGAGAAATCAGGCTGTACTCCTCCTAGCAGATCGATGGCTTCTCCCTGTACTTCCCTTGTGTCTACCCCAGGGTGAGCCTTTTCAAGAAGGGGCATGCTTTTCTCGGAAGCCCAACTTATCCAGAATTCAGTCTGTTACAAGTAGATGTATAAAATGCAAAAGTAGAGAAAGATAGCCCGGTGGTCAAGTGGACCCAGGTTCAGTTCCCAGCACCTACATGGTGGCGCACAACTATCCATAACTCCAGTTCCAGGGGATCTGATGTCCTCTCTTTGGGTACCAGGGACACACATGGTACACATACATACATGCAAGCAAAATACTCATATAAAAATTTTTAATACAGAAAGTTGCAAGAGTATGTATGGGGTTTCTCACCCCCAAAGGTGAAAAGTTTACTGGAGGAAAGGGTACCAGCACTCTGCATGCTTCTTGGTGAGGAAGTGGTGAGGAAGTTCCCGAAATAACTTCTACTTGACCAAGCTCGTTTGCCTGCTACCGCCCATTGTCATTTATATCCTGCTTTGGGGACCGTAGCTATCTGTCTGGGGTTGGCCATTACCAGTATCTTTATGTTGTAACCATCAGCCAACCACCACTGTTATCTTCCATCCTGTTTCAGGTTCCCGAGCAGACTCAAGTATTGTTCCATGTGTCCTGTTTTTGGTGCCTGTTGATCAATCCTTTCCAGCACAACTTCCTGTCTACTGAAGCTAGCCAACCCCTGTGCCAATAGTCCCTCAGAAGTAGTTGGGATGAGCTAGGTTCAGCTGCTGTAATAAGCAGGCCCAAACATCAGCTATACACTTCCCTGAGAGTAAACCTACTGCAGACAGTGCTTATGAGTGGGTTCTGTTTACAGAACCCAGGGACCCAGCCACGAGGTCCCTACCTCAGGCTTCCTTGGAGATCTAGGAAGGAAAGGGGGTTATTTCTGTCCTGGCTCATAAAACTTTTGCCCAAAAGTGACGTCAATTCCCTTTCTTGTATCTCACTCACCCAGGGAAGCCACATGGCTGGAAATGTTGAAAGAGAATGTCTAGGAATGGACCAAATGACAGCCACATTCAGCTGACCCTGAATATGCGTTATTTTGTAGGCATTTGCATTCCTCATACACTTTGTTCTTATTACTGGTCCAGTAAGGATGGGTACGAGTGGGGTGGGCCATACATCAGGGGGTACGCGTGCCACTATTGGGCATTCTTGCCCCCAGAGGAGACAGGACTCTGCAATCTAAAGCTCTCTCAGGAAGTGCCTTTTCCTCCTGCCTCTAGAAGCCTGGCTTTTCTTGCTCATTCAAAATTAGAGTTTAGTTGTTTCATTAAAATATTTTGTACATATGTGATGTATTCACACGTGTATGGGCGTGTGTATGTTCACTTGTGTGTGTACAGCCCAGAGGTCAACATTGTTCCTCAGGAGTTGTCCACTTCATTTCTTGAGACAGATTTCCTCACTGACTTGGAATTTGCTGAGTCATTTAGGTTGGCTGGCAAGCCCTAGAGATCCACTTGTCTCCCCTTCTCAGCAATAAGAGTATAACCAACAGGGTTTTAAATGTGGAGTCTGAGGTTGAATTAGGGTCCTTGTGTTTATCTGACAAATGTTTTGCCCATAGAACTACCTGTCCAGCCCCCAAAGAAAAGCCTATAGACAAGTCGAATTTAATAGTTCTATTGTCCAGTGGAATCTTTTGCAAATCTAGTAGTCTACAGAACCAGCACAGACTCAGCTCCCTCCAGCAATTCCTACAGGAAGCATTTATGAACAGGAAGCTGCCAAAGTGACATAGCCAAAATGATTAGCCAAAACATGCTGCTTTGGCATCAGGGTTGTTCTGAAGTTAGAGGTAATTGAGAACCAAGAGATGCAAGGAGGTTTTGCTGTCCTTTGTCCCTGACAGCTGGGTATAGTCTATCTGTGGAAATGGCCAGCAAGAGCAGCCGCTTCTGCTGCTGGACACAGACAGTTGACACTGAGATTAAGTCTGCATAATTCAACTCTAAAATAACTTCTCCCGCCACTGCTTCCTCCTGTGTTTCCTGCTAGGTCATGGTTTGGCTCTGGACATTGAAACCCTTATTTCCTTTGTTAATATGTTACATAAATCTCAGTATCCAACTGCTTTGAGTTTCATTTTTCCGTGAATTACTGTGCATGAAAAATAGTAACACGATTTGTGTTCTTTTTCACTTGTCCATTCCATTAGCAGTTCACAACCATGAGAAGCAATGTTACTTACCTCTGGTATTATCTACCACAAAGGGGTATTGTCTGAGTCGCAGACCCTCCAGGGCAAATGTAGTGAAATATTGTTAACTAAATAACCAGCTAGCGAGTTAACTAAATTCATAAGCTCCAAGTATTCATCCTAAGAGGGTATGTGAAAGGCTTGACTTCTGAACAGTCTAGAGCATGAATTATGACCCGGGTCTGGGGCAGGAAGGAAGTGCAGGTGGGTGAATCACATCACATATCCGTTATAGTTGTCCGCGTCATCCGTAGGTCATATTCCCTCATATGTTGATGCTATTTCTTTATGGGAGTTGCTGAGGTTCTGGAAGAAAGGAGCCCTGGAAGGCTTGCATAGGCACACAGGTCCTTGCTTCACCTTTTGACAGACACAGCACTGTCTGGGCACCAGATGGAGGTGCCATTCCCCAGCTGTCCGACATGGGCATCCCTGGGGATGGCCCTGCTTAGAATAAGCAGGGATTCCGGTGGGTGGGCGAAGTGTGCCCTTGGGGCAGTCACGGCTCACCAGTTATTGTGCCAACCTGTCAGCTAGCAAATAAAGGATTTTGCAGTTAAGACAGTTCAGTCCCTGGTCCTGAGCGAAGTGTAATTACAACGGAGGTCAGCTGATGAGTTGTTCCATTCTCTCTCCTCTGGGAGGAATCAGAGGCGGCAACAACGCACTACTAGTGTGTGTGTGTGTGTGTGTGTGTGTGTGTGTGTGTGTGTGTGTGTGTGGTTTCCCCAGAAAAGATGGCACCAGCACCGCACACAGATCTAACCAGACGAAGGACAAGCAGGCAGGTTCTGAGGCCATGGTGAGAGTGTCTTATAACGGCCTCCCCTTCCTGTTCTCCCTGCCAGCTCTGACCTTGCATTCAACTTGGAAGGCTACATTTTTGTGTTCTTGAATGATATCTTCACAGCAGCAAATGGAGTTTATACCAAACAGAAAATGGACCCGAAGGTACCAGACTTCCCTCCTGCAGCTTTTTGCCTGTGCCATCTGGCTCCTGAAATGACATGAAAAATGAAAATGAACATGTTCAGTTGGCATGCAACTTGATGCGCACCCTGCGATCTAGAAACTACTAATTTCTCCTTACTTACCTTGTGTGTTATTATTAACTTCGTTAGTCTCGGCACTGTAAAAGTTTGGTTGAAAATTAGATAAGGAGAAAAAGATGTTACTAGTTTACATATACAATCAGAATATACACACATACATGCATGTAAATATGCACATACATGCACACACATACACACATACATACACACATGTATATACATACCTAGACACACACATACATATTTACGCACATACACACATGTACATATGTACATACACAATACATGAATACATATATTTGAAAAGCAAATTCATTCTTTAAAACAGCATCATTAATGACCATGATAAATTCAGAAGAGGGGCCTGGTGCCATGATATTAGGCCATTCCAGCTTTAAACCTTCATTTCTCCAAACCTGTTTCCTCATCAAGAAGTGAGATGGCCGGATGGTCATTTGTCATGTCCTCCAATGGCAGCCACCTCTTCTGATTGCAAGCTGTAGGGGCTGCCTGTTGTGCTGCCCCCAGCTCTCACCAAGCCCCAGCTGTGACTGGAAGCGGTCTGGGGTGGGTCAGGCATATGGGTCTTTGTTCTGTGCTCTTTGTGCTTTGTGAGGGAGTTCTCTCTGACTGATGGGTGCTTTTCTGTGAGCTATTTTTAAAATCTGTATGCCCATTTGTTCCCTTGAATGGTGACAGTTTTACAACGACGGGTTCTTTGCCTTCCTGAAAATACAATATGTCACCCTGTTTTTGGCAGAGAAGTGGGTGGCCACTTTAGTAGAAGCAAACACGGAAGGCTGCCATTCTTTAATGGATGGAGCAGATGTTGGGAAGGAGTTGGTTAGCATTTTAAATTTCCATTATCTCGTTTCAGATTTCCTATTTTGAATAACGGGCTTAAGAGCGGAGTGTTAGAGATGAGTAGAACATCAGAGGTGTTCTGTTTCCATCCGTTACATATGTAGTTGGTGTGGAAAGAATGTTTATTCTGAAGTTACAACACAGTAAAATGTTACATTTTACCAGACATTGGCCAAATGTCTCCCAGCACAGAGCCAGCCTGATACACATTCTAACTTTGCATAAATAGACAAACTGGCCCAGGGGATATGATGTATCTCTAAAGTTGAGTGCAGTTTTCTTATCCTCATAGGAGCTGGGGAAATACGGAGTGCTTTTCTACAATGCCTGTTTCATGATCATCCCCACCGTCATTATTAGCGTGTCTACTGGAGACTTCCAGCAGGTGAGAATGGCCCATGTGAAGAACATGGTTAAGGTAGGGGAGGCTGAGCTATGACGTCTGCTAGGGTGAGTGTACTCAAGGCATCTTTGACATTATTGTGTTTTCACTCTATAGGCTAATTGAGAGGTAACCCTATTGTTGGTGAAGAGATATCTGTAGTTTATTAAGTCTTTATGGTCTAGGAGACGATCGTCTGCTGGTGTGGTGCTGGTGTGGCCCATTGTTTGCCCCGTCTGGCCTCTTCCGTTTCAGATTCTGGAGACTTAGACAGAACTCTATGAACTGAGAAATTGCCAGACCATGAAACTGCAGATGGACCAAAGACCTTTGTAGAATTCTTATTAAGATGAAGATCATAATCAGAAAAATATATTTAAAGTCATAAGAACAATATCTAGAGCTGGGGATATAGCTCAACGGTAGTCATTGGCTAGCATGCATAAGGCTGTGGGTTTGATCTTCACTGCTACAGAGGGAAGGGGGAATTGAGAGATTCTCTCTAAAGTGATAAAATGCTAAAGCTATAATGTTAAAATACAACTCTTTTGGGTTGGTGAGATAGCTTAGCAGGTGAAGGCACTGTTGCCAAGCCTGATGCCCTGAGTCACCCCAGGACCCACATTACAGACAGAGAGAGCTGACACTGGTGAATTATCCTCTAACTACCATCATGTGCTGTGGGTCTGCCCTACACCACACCACACACAAACACATGTAATAGGAGACTTAAAATATGAGTACACCTTAAGTATTGTATGACAAGAGATGATCAGAGATGCAGGATGTAGACTGTAATTAGTAATGAACATCTAAAAGAAGAGATGACCTGTTTTTACTCTGTAACGGTTGTAATGTCCACTGAACTGTACTAAGATTGTTCAGCCGATCACTTGGGGCCATGGCTGAATCAGTTTTAGAATTTGAACCAAATATGATAAAGAAGGGAATTCATGCACATCGGTATAAAGTTTGAGTTAAATACATTGAAAGCTGACGGACAGCACGGAGTGAAATCTTTACTCCGCTTTATTGGAGGAAGAAGAAGGGAGCAGACTGAGAGAGATGGAAAGGCCAAAGTTTTGGTGACTCACTGTTCTGGGAAGTGAGTCCTGGACTTCAGACTTGTATAGTTAGTAGATTATTAACTGTGCTTTGATTCTGCTTCTGGGAAATAAAGTCAGAGACAAAAGCCCCAGTGTTAATAAACCAGGTCCTTGGAAGAGACTCCTTTGGCCTTCTGTACAGTAGGGCCAAAATACACATAATGTGTTGCAACTGATGAAGAGGGATTTAAAAATGGACTTTTTTTTTTCTGGTTTAAAAACCCCCAAAAGTGCAAAACAAAAAATTTCATAATCTAGAATTCTTTGTAAATGCTGTTTTTTTAAATGTCACCAGTATAGATTCAGTCTTAAAGAAATAAAATAAAACTAACATATATTAAAGTGTAGGTTGGTAGAGAATCTATATATTAAGGAATATTACTAAATAATCACTTCTGGGTTTGTGATATCAGGAGTAAATAATTTTTATTTACTGTTCACATAAATACTTCTAGATCCTAGTTTTTAATTTATTACATTTATTATTATTATTATTTATGTGTGTGTGTGTGTGTGTGTGTGTGTATGTGTGAGTGTGCACTCATGCCCTGGTACACATAGGAAATCAGAGAACCTATTTTTTTTTTTATTTGTAAGTAAAAATAAAATCTTTTTAAAATGGAAACTTTCAACATATACAAAAATTTGGAAAGTAGTATAATAAACCCTTGTTTAAATCGTTATCGATATTCACTGCATGTCTCTTTCCTAGGAGAAGTGGGTAATTATTAATAATACATCAACTGCATCGAAGGTAAAACCGTGCCAACTGGGTTTGAACCAAGCTGTCACTAATCTCACCACGGATCTTTCATTCCAGGCTACTGAATTCAGCCACTGGAAGAACGTCTTATTTATCATTCAGTTTCTTCTCTCCTGTCTTTTGGGGTAAGAAGCTGCACATGAGCAGAGGAATTGGTTAATAGTATCTCTTGACAAGTCAGATCTAAATATGTCCTCTGTCTGTCTGCCTGCTCTGCCAGAACCCTGTTTCCTGTGTTTCTCTTGACCCTCTCTGGACGGTGCACCCAACCCCATTGCACACACATGAGTAGAAGATGTTTTAAAAATGTGTCTGGGCTGGAAGTACAGACTTTATATTCTTGTTGGTCCAAACATTTCAGTGTCACAGCTATTAGTGGAGGTCAGACAGAGTGCTAGGTCCCCTGGGACTGGAGGTACAGGTGTTGTGGTAGTAACACCTGAACCCAGGTCCTCTGCAAGAGCAGCCAGTGCTCTTAACCAGTGAGCCATCTCTCCAGCTTCCGTTAACTCTTTCTTTAACTTTGTTGGATTTAGTAATTATCCTGTTGATGGAGTTCTTAATTTATTATTATTATTATTATTATTGATTACTACTGTTTGTGTGTGATGTGTATGTAAGTGTCCATATATCCACTGTGGAGGTTCAGTCCTGGATTTGCCATTTACTAGCTCTGGATAAGCTGCTTAGCCTTGTCTTTTCACGAGGCTAGGATTTTCATACTGCAAGATTTAATTATAAAGCAGACTTGGGACTTACTAAACACACAGAAAGGACTCAGTATGAAATGCTAAACTGTGCCCTGTGGGTGTGCCTATAG
The DNA here is from genome assembly GCF_000317375.1 of Microtus ochrogaster. Lineage (NCBI taxonomy): Eukaryota > Metazoa > Chordata > Mammalia > Rodentia > Cricetidae > Microtus > Microtus ochrogaster. The sequence continues at coordinate 323,874 of NW_004949216.1, read as the reverse complement.
TTCCATCACCTGAGAGGCGGTGGCCGGAGATTCCCAGAGTTTATGGCCAGACTGAGCTAGAAGGAGAAGAAAACAAAAAAGAAAAGAAACATTCTTGTGGTTGCTAATATCCCTTTCTTGGTTTTGTTTTGGCCTTTTTTGAGAGTGGGTCTTATGTTATCCCAGGCTTGTGTTCTGGCTGTCCTGACTTTGCCTCCTGAATGTTGGGACCACAGGATCACACCACCATGCTCTCCTGTTGAAATCGCTGAGTTTGGTTGTCTGCTTTCCCCAGATTGTCATGGTTTTTCTACTCTTTCATATACTTTGCCCTCTTTTGTTAAGTTTGATTCCAAAACTGCGAGAAGAAAGCTCCAGCTTTGACATACTAGATTTTCGAATTTCTGCTTCCTTGAGGATGCTTAGTTAAAAGTTGTCACAATCAGCTGTTTTGCTTCTCCACAACCACAAAAGTGACTGTTGAGACCACTGGCCACTGACTAGGGCTGTCCACTCAATAGGCATCTCAGGTTCAGTGTCAGATGCATCCCAGGGCAGGACCCAGAGAGCCAGCTCCAGCGTCTTAGTTGATTTCACCACTTTCAAGTCTGTTTTCCAAACTTCTTTTTCTCAACCACCAGATCTTTATTGAACTTATAATTAAAAAATATTACATTAAAATTTTACTTTACATTTAACATTTATGTGTGTGCGTGTGTGTGTATGTCTGTGCATGTGTGTGTGTCTGTGTGAGTGTGTGTAAGTGTGTGTGTGTATGTCTGTGTATGTGTGTGTGTCTGTGTGAGTGTGTGTAAGTGTGTGTATGTATGTCTGTGCATGTGTGTGTGTCTGTGTGAGTGTGTGTAAGTGTGTGCACATACCCATATGCTGCCTTCGTATGAACGTGGAGTTTCTTCTCTTCTTTCACCATATCCATCCCAGGGATTGAACATAGGCTGTCAGGCTTGGAGGCCTCTACCTGCTGAGCCGTCCCACTGGACTTTACGACATTTTGAATAAGCTTGTTACAAAGCCAGTAGAATGTTGAAAGGGAAGGTGTTTAATTTCCCTTTGAGTTATGGTGAGGTTGCACTAATCCTCTGGAAACTTCAGTGTGTGGTTAAGGGTTTTCTCATAGGCTGTGGGGGCTGAGTGCTTCAAGAAGGTGAGATGGACCATGGGAGCTCAAATGATCAGTGCATGCAAGGTGAAAAGCAGGCTGAGCCACAGGCTGGCAGCCTCAACTTGAAAAAGGCCACTCTGCCAAGAGATTACAGGCTCCAGTTCATTCCTTTAGCCGTGGGTACCGGTTTCCTGTCGTTCAAATGGATTATCCTAATCTATTTCCAAACTGTCGCAGGACCTTTGATCTCCCCGAGGAACAATATGCTCTATAATAGAAAGACAAAGGCATCAGACCTCCCTACTCAGAGTGCCCAGAGTTGTTCGGCTCCACCCCCTGCCTCTCTCTCACACACTTCTGCTTTTTGAATTTTCAGCCTGTATTTCTAAAAAGGCAGCTCAGAAGGATGGGTTCTGAGGATAGCTTGTACACAGGACGCAGGTATCTGCATGGTCTCTTGATAAGGCAGATTTTTTTCTTTTGTTTTGTTTTGTTTTTGTTTTTTGAGACAGGGTTTCTCTGTGTAAACCTGGCTGTCCTGGAACTAGCTCTGTAGACCAAGCTGGCCTCAAACTCACAGATATATCCACCTGCCTCTGCTTCCTGAGTGCTGGGATTAAAGGCGTGTGGCACCACCATGAGGCTGATGAGGCAGATCTTTTTTTATTCATCTTCCTTCCTTCTTTCCTTCCTTCCTTCCTTCCTTCCTTCCTTCCTTCCTTCCTTCCTTCCTTCCTTTCTGTCTGTCTACCTATCTATTATTGTTTCTGTTGAGCTATATATTTTCCTCCGCTCCCCTCCTTTCCTCCCTCTCCCCTCCTCCCTTCTCCCGTGACCCAGGCAGACCTTAACAGAACATCAAAGCTTCAGAAAGGCACACCATAGTCAGCCTGTTCCCTTGGCCTCTTTAGCACATTTTAGAGTCTTCCCAGAGCAGGAGAGCCAGGATTATTTGAAATTCTTTGAACTGCAGAGAATAACGCACTTAGGTTCCCAGTAGAAAAACCAAGTTCAAACCTAGCTTTCCCTACCATACACTCACCACACAGGTCGCTTCTGCAACCTAGGAAGCCCTAGGGATTTCTCCTCACAAGCGTGTAAGTTGTTCTGCAGAGGATACCCAGCTGGTGTCCTCCGGTTCAGTTCAGTTCTGACAGATCTACCTAGAGGTAGTGCCAGATCCTGGCCCACTCAGGACCAGCTGGAGTCCAGCTCTCTCTCTCTCTCTCTCTCTCTCTCTCTCTCTCTCTCTCTCTCTCCCCCTCTCTTTTTCCTCCCCCTCTCCTCCCCACCTTTCTCTTCCTGTCTTCCCCTCTCCACATTGTGTGTGCCACCCCACAACCGTGTGTGTGGCCCAAAAAGGTCAGAACCGTTCCAGAATGTACGTTCTTCAAAGTTCTCCACCTTGTTCCCTAGAGACAGGGTCTCTTACTGGCCTGGAAGTCACTGACTCAGCTAGACTGGCTGGCCATCAAGCCCTAGGGATCCACCCATTTCCCTTTGCTGAGGTTATAAGTACACTACCAAGCCCAGCTTCCCCCCACACCCCCACACAAGTTTTAGAGATAGGACCCAGGTCCTTGAGCACTGTACCAACTGAGTTGTCTCCCAGCCCATAAGTCCAGGACTTCCAGAGCATTGGCTAAAACTGGGGTTCTCTTAACACCTTCTTTGGGTCCAAGCCATTTGCTAGAACAGCTCTCAAAACTCATAAAGAAAACACCAGATACCCTGAAGCTTGTTATAAAGGATAGTTTAAGGGATACAGATGAGCAGATAGAGGCAAAAATGCAGAGAGACTTGGGAGGGTCAATCATGGAGGTGGGGTACACCTGGTGAATGCAGGGTTCATCCTTGCTTCTCGGTTGCCACAGCACAGGCAGGATTGCAATGTGCACCGTGGTGTGGAAATGCAGTTGACAGACAAGCCATGCCTGGAAGGCCTTTCTGTTCAGATGTTCCCCACACTCTGTCTGGAGCTTCCTTTCTTCTAGATGTGGGACCCCCCTTCAGAAATGGGGTTCTTATGATCCCAGATAAGTCAGAGAGTTTCTTTAGGGTCAGCTCCAAGACAGAAGGAGGAGAAAGATGGAAGTATAAGCCTCCTCTCAGGAAAGGAGGAGGAGGAGAAGAGATTCTCGTTTCTATGACCTACTTGTGACTGTGGGTATTGAGCATGGAATCAAAGATGAGGAGACACTCTTCTCCCTGCTGTGACTCGCTGTTGGTGGCAGGAGAGCAAGGCGGCTGTCACACGGCATCTGTAGTAAAGCAGAGAGAGATGAATACTGGTGACGGCCCTGCTCCTTTATATGCAGTCTGCGACTGAAGCCTAAGGGATTGTGCTGCTCACATCCAGGGTGGGTCTTCCTTTCCGTTAAAGCTAAACCTTTCTGGAAATTCCCTCGCAGAAATGTCTGGTAGCACCGTTCTGTGCTGACCCTAAGTTTAGTCATATTGACAGGATTGATCCATTACATCCACCTGCAGGTATGTAAATTGGCTTTTCTGGTCTAAACATGTGCACTACACTCATGTATGTGCCGGTTTGTGTTGTATGGAACTCAGAAATAAGTTGATGAAGAAATACAAGCAGGAAGCAAGTGATGTGATTTGCTATGTGTGCTGGATAGTTTTATCTGACCCGACACAAGCTCCAGTTATCTGAGTGGAGGGACCTCAATTGAGACCTTCCGTGAGATCTGGCAGTAGGGCATTTTCTTAACTAGTGATTGATGGGGGAGGACCCATCATTGTGGGTGGTGCCATCCCTGGGCTGGTGGTCCTGGGTTCGATAAGAAAGCAGGTTGAGCAAGCCAGTAAGCAACACTCCTCCATGGCGTCTGCATCAGCTCCTGCCTCCGAGTTCCTGTCCTGTTTGTGTTCCTGTCCTGACTTCTTTCAGTGATGAACAGAGCTGTGGAAGGGTGAGCTGAATAAACCCTTGCTTCCCAAGTATCTTTGGTCATGGTGTTTTATCACAGCAATAATAACTCTAAGTAAATCACCATGTAGGAGTTAATGAAGGCTCTTTTAGATCAAGGGCTTGGTCTTTCCCAATGCCCTAGAAGTGTTTCTTTAAAAATAATTTATAGTGTGTGTGTGTGTGTGTGTGTATGTGTGTGTGTATGTGTGTGTGTATGTGTGTGTGTGTAGACATGCACACTTGTGTACGTGAGTCTGAAGCCAGTGGTTGACATCAGGTATCTCCTCCATCTCTCTCCACCTTGCTTGTTGACAAAGGGTCTCCCACTGAACCTAGAGTTCCCTGATTTGGCTATACTGGGTGACCAGCAAGCCCAAAGACCCTCTTTCCGTCTCCTGGTCCTGGGATTACATGCGTGAACCGTTCCACCTGGCTTTTTGTGCTCAAGATCTCAACACAAGTCCTCATCCTCCCCTAGCAAACCCTTTACAAGCTGAGTCCCATTTAAAAATAATTTCTTTTTTTTGTATTTATTTATTTATTTATTTATTTATTATGTATACAATATTCTGTCTGTGTGTATGTCTGAAGGCCAGAAGAGGGCGCGAGACCTCTTTACAGATGGTTGTGAGCCACCATGTGTGTAATTGCCTTGACGGGTTACCTCGTCTAGGGTCAGTAACCCGTCTGGCCGTTCAGTTATTCCAGGGTCCTGGAGAGGCGCTATCTGGAAGATATGGGCTAGAAAAGAGGAAGGAGGCCAAGCTGGAATTCCTGTCGAAGCCTCAGTTTATTAGAGATGGGGTACAACTTATATAGGGTATGGAGTTGGGGGGTGGGTACAGGGGCCTGAGCTCTTGTCACGTAGTTCACGTTGGTCACGTGGTCCGTGTTGGTCACGTAGGCAGGAGGTTATCTTCGGTCAGGTCACTGTAGGCCAAGGAGTCACAAGTTGCCACACCTAGGGAACTAGATAGTTTGGAATGTGGGGTGGGTTCTGCAAACCGATAGCTCTCCAGATAGCTCTCCATCAGCCAATTTGGGTGTGGGGTAAGCTCTGTCAATAGAATGATTCCTAACACAATTATGAGTGTGGGGTTCTCTGTAGACTCCCCAGAAGTGATGGTTCCTGCAATGATTTTAGGAGGAAATTGGCTCCTAACACATGTGGTTGCTGGGAATTGAACTCAGGACCTTTGGAAGAGCAGGCAATGCTCTTAACCACTGAGCCATCTCTCCAGCCCTAAAAATAATTTCTAAAGCAAGCAAACAAACAAATGAAAAACCAAAGCTGGGTGGTGGCAGCACACACCTTCAATCCTAACTCGGGAGGCACAGGCAAGTGGGACCTCTGTGAGTTCAAGGCCTGGGCCAGCCTGGTCTACCTAGCGAGCGAGTTCCAGGACAGTTAGAGCGACACAGAGAAACCCTGTCTTGAAAAACAAAAAAGAAACAGAATTCTCCTTCTCTGAGGACATCTAGTGGGCATATTGAGAAGTGCAGCCTCTCTATCTCCGTTAGGAAGGACTAGGGTTCATTTTCAGCAACTCCAGTTTGTTAGCCAGAGATCCCCACCTCTAGCTCAGTGTTGAGTGAATGTCCTGGCTGCCCAGACTCCTGACAGATGGGTAATGGCATCTTGGGTCTCCATCTACTGAGTCAGCAGGCGGGCCAAGGTGTTTTTTAGAGTGGCCTGACAAAACTAATAACACTTCTATCAAAATGACATTTTTACAGGCATGGTGTTGCATGCCCTTAATCCAAGTACTTGGAAAACAGAGGCAGGATCTCTCTGAATTTAAGGCCAGCCTTGTCTACCCAGTAAGTTCCACGCCAGCTGGGGCTACATAGCGAGACCTGCTCTGTCTCAAAATAAATAAATAAATAAATAAATAAATAAATAAATAAATAAATAAATATAAAATAAAAAAACATAAAAATTCAGTGGATCAGCAAAAACAAAGACAAAAGACGTCCCTTAACAAAAACAAAAGCCTCTTGACAATAGAAATAACTGAGAAGGGGGTAGTGGGAGTGGAATATGATCAAAATACGCTGTATACCGTATGAAGATCTCATAATGAAACGTGGAATTGATACATGTTGATAAGAAACCCTTTTCTTCCCCTCTCTTGTGGACACACGGAATGAGAAATGTAGGACACCTAATCAGGTTTGGCTTATGCACACCTGAGCCTATTGTGGGAAAAAAAAAAACCCTAATGATGGATATCTAAATGCAGGTTCTAGAACCGTCACGACAGCCGGAAAAGGCCGGCGCTCATGATGTTTTTCTCCTGCCCTCAGGTTTCTGCTGATGTACGCCACAGTTCTTTGCAGCTATTACAACTCAGCTCTGACCACAGCAGTGGTTGGAGCTATCAAGGTAAGTGATGGAGCCTTGCACTGGACACTTGGGTGGGGAACAGATGGAAGCTGTGTGTGGAAAGCCATTTGTGCTGTGGACAGAGACGTAGCGAGTGTGGAGGCTTGTGACTCCCTCAGGGGGGTCTATGTGACCCCTCTGCTGATCTGGCATGTGAGTGGGGTTGCTAACTCAAAAAGGTAAGAGACTATTGCTTTAAAATTGGAATCAGGTGAGGGCATACTTCGGGGGAAAAACAAGTAACAACTGGAAAGAAAAATAATCCAAATACCCGCGATCACTTTGTTGTCTGGAATTTGGTTGGCTGGGAGAACCTGCCCTCTTGTCTTCTCAGAGGAAGTTTTCAGTGACGCCTTTGCTCTGTGATAAAGCAATGAACTTGGACTGGTAGATTGGTGCAAACGTGTCTGTGTATGCTTGTGTGCGTTTGAAAACACACGCCCTTGAATAGAACGTGGTCTGAATTCCAGTCCACTCTTTCCTGTTCACACAGGCTCCGAGAGTGAGTGGGCAAATCTTTCCTACTCCATCCAGTGGCTTCCTCAAGTAGCTTTCACTGAGTTCTGCTTAGCATTTAGCTGACTGCCCTGTTCAGGTTGGGGGTGATGGGGATAAGATATCCGGTGCAGTGATGGAATAAAGATGGGAGCTGGCATGCAGACTGCAACGCCACTCTCCCAGCTTTTGCCTGGAGTGCAGAAGGGATGAACAGTGCAGTTTTCGGTTACTACATTTTAGTTGACTTCATCTATTCTTAAAGCTGTATGTCATTAGGACTTCCACGCAAGCCTCTGTGCAAAGTAACCCACCAGTCTGGCTTCAGGGCTTTGCACGTCTGCATTTCCGCTGAAGTTCCATTCAGTGATGAGCCCCCTTTCTTTGCAGAATGTATCGGTTGCCTACATTGGGATGTTGGTTGGTGGAGACTACATTTTCTCTCTCCTAAACTTTATAGGGTTAAATATTTGGTAAGTGAACTCACAGTAAAGTGATGGACTTAACATGATTACCAGGTATATAAATAGGTGAAAAAGCAAAGAGAAAGGTTCTGTTTGTCACGCTGGGGATGGAACCAGGGCCACGTGCGCGCCAGTCAAGTGCTCTGCCACCAAGCCACACCCCTGCTCCAGGCTCTTTGTGTTTGTAGGCATCATTTTCATGTGGTCTCTGGGGGACACTTGTCACAAAGAACCTCAGGACTGAGGTTTCCTCCTGCCGTGTGGGTCTCATTATCTGGTGGCTTTTGAAGTGCTGTATCCTGAGGATGCCGGCGGGACTGTGATGCTTTTTAACACAGTTTTGGGTTCTGGACATGGGTATCACACGCAGAATCATTGCATATATACTTTATTTAATAAAAATTGAGCACTTACTTTTTTCTCCTGTCCCAAATGTTTGTAGAGAATAAATTCTCAATCTATAGCCCTGTGAGGGAAAAACCCAGAGATCCTAATAGTTGTGTGCAAATTAAGCTGATTGCAATTATAAAAACATTGACAGCCTCTGTGGGATTTTCACCTTCTCCCCTCTCTTCAGCATGGCAGGTGGTTTAAGATACTCCTTTTTAACACTGAACAGCCAATTAAAACCTAAACAACCCACGGATGAAGAAAGCGTCCCTCTGGATCTGAAGAGCTAGGCTGGAAGACAGAGTTGCAGGCCTAGGCAGGAGAGGTCAGCCCCAGCAGGCGTGGACAACCCGGAGATCCCACAGCGGGGACAGTCACCTGCTTGGTCAGAGCACAAACAGGATTGTTTGCGAAACACAAAGAAAGCTACCTCATGTGTCTCTGCACAAGGAGCCAAAGGATCCCAAGACACACAGCACAGAACCTTCCCCAACCAAGTGAAGCAAATCCAGCCACGGGGCCCTACACTGTGTGCTGAGGGGGAGGTTTCAAGGATGACTTTGCTTATCAGCACCTTGGCCTTAATTTCAAAGGTCCCAGCCAAAGCAAGTGCCAGGGAGAACTTTCATTGTTGTTGTTGAAACATCTCTTTATTTTCATAAAAATAAACCAGTTTTGATTTAAACGATGCTGGTATGTTGTCTTCCAAGTCATCAAAGTGAAATAAAAAGCCGTTTCTATTTATGCCTCACAGTGTGATTGCGTTATGGTAGAAAATAAAGTCAGTTGTTCAATGCCTAGGAATACTCCTGGGGCGGAGGTAATGGCCCAGTGATAGGGAGTGCTCACAGTACAGACGTGAGACTCTGAGCTTGATCTCTCGCACCCATATATGGTGCATGTCTATGTCTGCCTCAGCTCTGGGAAGACAGAGATATGCATATCCTGGGACTATGGCCAGCCAGGAGAGAGAGGGGGGGGAGGGTGAGGAAGACACCCATCATCACCCTCGTGTCTCCATACACACATGTACGTGTGTGCACAACATGTCCACACACATTTATCCCTCCCTACGTATGCATTGCTCCACCTTGAAGGGAACAAGGAAATACCCACTTTAGGACAAATGTTGGGAAAACTTGGCAAAAACCAAAAAAGTCTTCAGTACATCCCTTTATTCTTGGACATTTGAATGTATGGTCCCCAGTTGGGTGGCCTTGCTGGAGGAAGTGTGTCACTAGGGTGGGCTTTGAGGTTTCAAAGGCTCCGGCCATTTCAGGTTTGCTCTCTGAGCTTCCTGTTTGCAGTGTGATGAGCTCTCAGCCTTCCTGCCATCATGTCTGCTGCCTGCTACCATGGCTTCCTGCCGTGATGACCTCTCTGGAACTGAAGGCCCGAGTAAACTCTTTCTTCTATTAGTTGCCTTAGTCGTGTTTCTGTTGTTGTTTGAGTCTTGTTGTTTGTTTGTTTTTTAATCAAAGCAACAGAGAAGGGGCTGATGCAAGTGGCCAATCTGTCTCGTTCTGCCCAGTGCTTCCCCCAGGTGTATTCAATATAGTACAAATAATAAAAACCCAGAGACAGCTATTGGGGTTCAACCTGAAGATCAGAAAAGCAAAAAGCAAAGCAGCCAGCCACGAGAGGGACCTTTTACCTCTGCCAAATCTTCAGACCAAAAGGGCAAGATTCTGTCTCCACAAATACTCAAATTACACACTCCACTGAGTTCCTATCTCTTCCCCTTTATGTTTCTCTCTCTGCCCAGCCATATTGCTCCTGTCTCCACCTTCCTGGTGCTGGGATTACAGGTGTGTGATACCAAGTGCTGGGATCACCTTTGTGTGAGCTCTGTTTCTCTTTCAGACAGATTCAATCTCGTGCAGCCCAGGGTAGCCTTGAACTCACAGAGATCCATCTGCCTCTGTCTCCTGAGTCCTGGGATTAAAGGTGTGTGCCACCACTCCCTGGCCTGTATGGCTGACTAGTATAGCTGCTTTGCCCTCTGATCTTCAGGCAAGCTTCATGTATCAAAACACAAATAATATATCACTACAGTTCAAGGGAATTTGAAAGTTACAATGTGTGTGACTTTACTGAATTAACTCCCCAGCCCCACTGGCAACAACTAAGCTTGTAGAAGCGGAGCCAGAGGTAGTAGCAACTGAGGAATATGCTTCCAACTACTAAATACAATTGTTGTGGTAGGTGTGTATATACATGTGCCATGACTGTGGGCATCAGAAGACAACTTTGTGGAGCTAGCTTTAAAAGCCATTCACTTTCCTGTGGGTTCTAAGGATTGAACTTGGATCAAGTGCCTTCTCCCACTGCCCTCTTGTCAGCTCAAGGACAGGATCTCACTGTGTAGTCTGGTCCCGTTGGAGTGAAAAACACACTGGCAGAAGCAATTTCATGGAGAAAGGGTTTGTTTGGCTTACAGGTGTAGGGTGCACTCCACTGTGATGGGCAAGTCTTGATGACAAGAGTTGAGTTGGTCATGGACCCATAGTCAAGGGGCAGAAAGTCGTGGATGGAGGTGCTCAGCTGGCTTTCTCCTTTTTACAAAGTCTGGCACCCCAGCCCATGGAATTGTCACCCGCATTCAGAGTGGGTCTCCCCAAATTAATTAACCTAATCTAGATGACCCCACAGGCATGCTCAGAAGCTTGTCCCAGACGGTTCTAGATCTTGTCAAGTTGATGGTGTTGACTGTCACAATACCCCATTTGCCTATTCTCTCAGCCATTGATCCCCTTGGAGTGTTTCTATCTTTAGGATTTTGGTGATTGGTGACACTCTAAATACAGAAGTACAAATACGTCTTCAAAACCCTGATCTCAGGTGCACATTCATAATCACAGCACTCTGGAGGTTGAGGCCAGCCTGGGGGCACAGCAACACCCTGCCTCAAAAAGTAGAAGGTCACACTTTCAATTATGTTTAGATTTATACACAGTAGTGGAATTCTAGTTAATTTGTTTTCAAGACAAGGTTTCTCTGTATAGCTCTGGTTGTCCCGGAATTCATATTGTAGTCTAGGCTAGCCTCAAACTCAGAGATCTGCCTGCCTCGACCTCCTGAGTCCTGGGTTTAAACTTAGAGATCTGCCCGCCTCAACCTCCTGAGTTCTGGGATTAAAGGTGTGTGTCACCAGGCCCAGCTCTAGTTTTAATTTTTTAGGATCTGATACATTGTACTCTTTTCACAGTTACTGTAAAGTTTCTCATCTTTCACAAAACACATTTTGGCTTTGTTTTTCAGTAGTAACCATCCTGATGGATTTTTGGCTTGGACCTTTAATGCCCTATTTCTTCTGTTTCTGTTCAGGAAGGGGCAGGCCTCCCGTGGGTGTCAACAAAGCAGAATCACTAGGTCATACTTCAAAAATCTTTACTTTACAAAATTGGAAAAATCTAAAAGAAATGGACAACTTTCTTAATAGGTACCACATACCAAAATTAAATCAAGATCAGGTAAACATGAATAGACTTATAAACCCTAAGGAAATAGAACCAGTCATTAAAGGGCTCCCAACCAAAAAGAAAAGCCCAGGGCCAGATGGTTTCAGGGCAGAATTCTACCAGAATTTTGATGAAGAGCTAATACCTTTATTCCTCAAATGTTTCCTCACAATAGAAACAGAAGAAGCATTGCTAAATTATTTTTATGAGTCACCCTGATACTCAAACCATACAAAGACTCAACAAAGAGAATTGTAAACCAATTTCCCTCATGGACATTGATGCTAAAATACTCAATAAAATACTAGCAAACCAAATCCAAGAACACACCAATAAGATCACCCACCATGATCAAGTAGGTTTCATCCCAAAGATACAATAAATGTCTGTCATGTACCCCTTTTTGTTTCTGATTTTGTTTATTTGGGTATTCTCCCTCTGGACATTTCCTGGATGTTTTGTGTTAGAATTTTTTTGGATTTAGCAGTTTTTTTGACTAATGAATTTATTCCTTGATCATATCTTCAGTGCCTGAGATCTCTCTGTCTTTTAGTTAGTTTGGGTAAGGGTTTTGTCTATCTGTTGACTTTCTCAAAGAACCAACTCTGTTCCATTGATTCTTTGTGTTGTTCTCCTTGTTTCTATTTTATCAATTTCAGTCCTGAGTTTGATTATTTCCTGCTGTCCTCTCCTCTGGGGTGCTTTTTCTCCCTTTTGTTCTAGAGCTTTCAGGGGTGCTGTTAAGTCACTAGTGTGAGATTTCTCTAAATTCTTTATTCAGGCACTTAGTGCTATGAACTTTCCTCTTACCACTTCTTTCGTGTGTTCTGTAAGCTTCTTGTAGCTTTACGGGCATGTCCTTCTTTAGGTTGAGAAGGCTTTCTTCTATGATTTTGTGAATACATTTTCTGTGCCTTTGAGTTGGGATTCTTCTCCTTCTATCTCTGTTATTCTTATATTTGGTCTTTTCATGGTGTCTCAGATCTCCTGGATGTTTTGTGTTAGAAATTTTTTGGATTTAGCAGTTTCTTTGACTAACGAATTTATTCCTCGATCATATCTTCAGTGCCTG